>NC_134688.1:468964883-469073706 GCF_050947455.1 Rhinoderma darwinii | reverse complement strand
TGTACAAGAATATAACTACTATAATACTGCTCCTATATACAAGAATATAACTACTGTAATACTGCTCCTATATATAAGAATATAACTACTATAATACTGCCCCTATATACAAGAATATAACTACTATAATACTGCCCCCTATATACAAGAATATAACTACTATAATACTGCTCCTATATACAAGAATATAACTACTATAATACTGCTCCTATATACAAGAATATAACTACTATAATACTGCCCCTATATACAAGAATATAACTACTATAATACTGCTATATACAAGAATATAACTACTATAATACTGCCCCCTATATACAAGAATATAACTACTATAATACTGCTCCCTATATACAAGAATATAACTACTATAATACTGCCCCTGTATACAAGAATATAACTACTATAATACTGCCCCCTATATACAAGAATATAACTACTGTAATACTGCTCCTATATATAAGAATATAACTACTATAATACTGCCCCCTATGTACAAGAATATAACCACTATAATACTGCTCCTATATACAAGAATATAACTACTATAATACTGCCTCCTATGTACAAGAATATAACCACTATAATACTGCTCCTATATACAAGAATATAACTACTATAATACTGCCCCCTATATATAAGAATATAACTACTATAATACTGCCTCCTATGTACAAGAATATAACTACTATAATACTACCCCTATATACAAGAATATAACTACTATAATACTGCTCCTATATACAAGAATATAACTACTGTAATACTGCTCCTATATATAAGAATATAACTACTATAATACTGCCCCCTATGTACAAGAATATAACCACTATAATACTGCTCCTATATACAAGAATATAACTACTATAATACTGCCTCCTATGTACAAGAATATAACCACTATAATACTGCTCCTATATACAAGAATATAACTACTATAATACTGCCTCCTATGTACAAGAATATAACTACTATAATACTACCCCTATATACAAGAATATAACTACTATAATACTGCTCCTATATACAAGAATATAACTACTGTAATACTGCTCCTATATATAAGAATATAACTACTATAATACTGCCCCCTATGTACAAGAATATAACTACTATAATACTGCCCCCCTATATACAAGAATATAACTACTATAATACTGCCCCTATATATAAGAATAACTACTATAATACTGCTACTATATACAAGAATATAACTACTATAATACTGCCCCCTATATACAAGAATATAACTACTATAATACTGCCCCCTATATACAAGAATATAACTACTATAATACTGCTCCTATATATAAGAATATAACTACTATAATACTGCCCCCTATATACAAGAATATAACTACTATAATACTGCCCCTATATACAAGAATATAACTACTATAATACTGCCCCTATATACAAGAATATAACTACTATAATACTGCTCCTATATACAAGAATATAACTACTATAATACTGCCTCCCATATACAAGAATATAACTACTATAATACTGCTCCCATATACAAGAATATAACTACGATAATACTGCCCCCTATATACAAGAATATAACTACTATAATACTGCTCCTATATACAACAATATAACTACTATAATACTGCCCCTATATACAAGAATATAACTACTATAATACTGCTCCTATATACAACAATATAACTACTATAATACTGCCCCTATATACAAGAATATAACTACTATAATACTGCTCCTATATACAAGAATATAACTACTATAATACAGCCCCTTTATACAAGAATATAACTACTATAATACTGCCTCCTATATACAAGAATATAACTACTATAATACTACCCCCTATATACAAGAATATAACTACTATAATACTGCCCCCTATATACAAGAATATAACTACTATAATACTGCCTCCTATATACAAGAATATAACTACTATAATACTGCCTCCTATGTACAAGAATATAACCACTATAATACTGCTCCTATATACAAGAATATAACTACTATAATACTGCCTCCTATTTACAAGAATATAACTACTATAATACTACCCCTATATACAAGAATATAACTACTATAATACTGCTCCTATATACAAGAATATAACTACTGTAATACTGCTCCTATATATAAGAATATAACTACTATAATACTGCCCCCTATGTACAAGAATATAACTACTATAATACTGCCCCCCTATATACAAGAATATAACTACTATAATACTGCCCCTATATATAAGAATAACTACTATAATACTGCTCCCTATATACAAGAATATAACTACTATAATACTGCCCCCTATATACAAGAATATAACTACTATAATACTGCCCCCTATATACAAGAATATAACTACTATAATACTGCTCCTATATATAAGAATATAACTACTATAATACTGCCCCCTATATACAAGAATATAACTACTATAATACTGCCCCCTATATACAAGAATATAACTACTATAATACTGCCCCTATATACAAGAATATAACTACTATAATACTGCTCCTATATACAAGAATATAACTACTATAATACTGCCTCCCATATACAAGAATATAACCACTATAATACTGCTCCCATATACAAGAATATAACTACGATAATACTGCCCCCTATATACAAGAATATAACTACTATAATACTGCTCCTATATACAACAATATAACTACTATAATACTGCCCCTATATACAAGAATATAACTACTATAATACTGCTCCTATATACAACAATATAACTACTATAATACTGCCCCTATATACAAGAATATAACTACTATAATACTGCTCCTATATACAAGAATATAACTACTATAATACAGCCCCTTTATACAAGAATATAACTACTATAATACTGCCTCCTATATACAAGAATATAACTACTATAATACTACCCCCTATATACAAGAATATAACTACTATAATACTGCCCCCTATATACAAGAATATAACTACTATAATACTGCCTCCTATATACAAGAATATAACTACTATAATACTGCTCCCTATATACAAGGATATAACTACTATAATACTGCCCCTATATACAAGAATATAACTACTATAATACTGCCTCCTATGTACAAGAATATAACTACTATAATACTGCCCCTATATACAAGAATATAACTACTATAATACTGCCTCCTATATACAAGAATATAACTACTATAATACTGCTCCCTATATACAAGGATATAACTACTATAATACTGCCCCTATATACAAGAATATAACTACTATAATACTGCCTCCTATGTACAAGAATATAACTACTATAATACTGCCCCTATATACAAGAATATAACTACTATAATACTGCCTCCTATATACAAGAATATAACTACTATAATACTGCTTCTATATACAAGAATATAACTACTATAATACTGCCCCTATATACAAGAATATAACTACTATAATACTGCCTCCTATATACAAGAATATAACTACTATAATACTGCCTCCTATGTACAAGAATATAACTACTATAATACTGCCCCCTATATACAAGAATAGAACTACTATAATACTGCCTATATATACAAGAATATAACTACGATAATACTATCCCCTATATACAAGAATATAACTACTATAATACTGCCCCCTATATACAAGAATATAACTACTATAATACTGCCTCCTATATAAAAGAATATAACTACTATAATACTGCCCCCTATATACAAGAATATAATTACTATAATACTGCCCCTATATACAAGAATATAACTACTATGATACTGCCTCCTATATACAAGAATATAACTACTATAATACTGCCCCCTATATACAAGAATATAACTACTATAATACTGCTCCTATATACAAGAATATAACTACTATAATACTGCCCCCTATATACAAGAATATAACTACTATAATACTGCCCCTATATACAAGAATATAACTACTATAATACTGCTCTTTATAAAATACATTTGAGAAAAAAAGAAATTAAAATCTTTGGAAACCTTCCATCAACGAGTTTTTTTTGTTTTTGTTTTTTTTAGAATATACTTAATAATTGAGTGCTAGGGTTAGTAATGCAGGCAGAGTCATCTAGGGTGGACTGGTTGCTAGGGACACACTGCATAACAACTAAAGCCTTTTATAGGGATATCAGGCAGTGCGTCCATAGGAACCGGTCTTGGCTGGACATTTCTCTATCTAGCTCGATATCTCAGGTCTATCTGTCTCAGACCGGAGGCGGCTGGATCGGAGGCGGGTCTGTCAGTCTGTCAGTCGGTCTCTCTCGATATACTGTATTTATGTCTGACGTGTATTCTAATAATGTTTTCTGCTCTCCAGGAACAAGTGGTGAAGGGATGCAGCTCCGGCCTGTGTCCCCTCGATCAGTTTCTGGACGCTCTCTCCGAGTTTGCTCTAAGTCCAGAAGATTACAGGACATTGTGCTGTTTTGCTGAGGTGGAAACCGCTGACACGCCCAGGAAATAGCTCCAAACTGCCCTGTAACCCACAAGAAAGGCTGACCAGGTCACTGTTCACATCTGCAAAAAACGCTTCAGAACTTTGTAAATTCATGACTTATCTTGTAGCCCGTTTTCATCCGAGCTCCCCTCACAATTCTGTTGTGTGCATCTGCCTGCACCCCCTGCTGGTTCAGTGTCGGCATCGAGCTTCACTTGGTCATTTGCAGTTTGGGAAGTGTCATCTTTACACCGGGTCCTGTACTCTAATCTGATGTAGGAGAATTAACTGCATTATAGGAGCTCCGCTAAGGCCCCATTCACATCACGTTATTGCCCTACGATAAACGTGTCCATAGGGGTCCATTTTCCCAAGAGAGACCAAAGTAGTGTCCTTTTGGCCTTTGTCAGGCTGGTGTACATCAGTATACCAATTTATTTTTTATTTTTTTAAGGATGGAATAGTGTAGAAGACTGGGCCATCCTGAGGGATCCCACAAAAAACCTATAGCACACGGTATAGGCTTTTTTTTTTTTTTTAAATGGGAGCCTATGGGTGATGGCATCCGTCACAGTTATACGTTAAACATATACCTCGGGGAGCTCCCGATATCACTGTCCATATATGGACAGCGACGTCAGGCGCTTCACATGGCTGGAGTCCCCGGGCAGAGCAACAGCTGGCGTTCTGCCCGGGGACTCCAGCACTTCTCCTAACGACGCTGTCCAAATATGTACAGTGACCTGTTTTCCCAGGCCCAGTCCCCGTGCGACACAGTGCAATACATTGGTCCTTTCGTCAGGGGTCTTCCTAACGTGATGTAAATGGGGCCGAAGCTGCTGTGTGTCTGTCAACAAATGTACTGACTGTTTCCGATAACCAGTAGAACTATAAATGCAGCTCCGGAGTATAATACAGGCTGTAACTCAGGATAAGTACAGGATAAGACCACATGCACACGACTGTAATTTGTATCCGTAATTGCGGATAAAATACTGACACATTCATTTCAATCGGCCACGGACACCTCCCTATATATTTACGTGTGTGTGTGTGTGCCCGGGCCGCAGAAATGATCCTTGCAAAAAATTAGGACGTGTCCGGGTACTACAGCCCTAGGTGTGCGCGGTCCGTGATTGCGGCGCGGTCGTGTGCATGAGGCCTTAGTCACTTATTTACAAGATGCGTTCGATATGGATGTAGATCGATCTCTCAATCTCTGTTTATTGGAAAAATCTATAACTTTAATATACTTGGTGTTTAAATTCCGTTTTTGATATTCTGAGCCTGAAACCTCTTTCCCTTGTAAGCTTGTTTATAATTTGTTACAATGTATCGTTGTAGGTAAAAGTTACGAGCCCGGAGTCCAGGACAGAAGAGTTTTGTGTTGCTGATGTATTTAGCTCACATAGTATTGTCTATACTGATACACTGTAACCACTCCCACTGTGAGAAATATCTGGTCTCCATATAAATGTGTTTCTATTCACTGACTGCAAGCAGAGGTGGTGAGAAATTTAAGCACAAACTATATTAGAGCGTTACAATGATTATTTAACTATAATTTCTTCAGTAATTTGATTTATAATGTCGCAATTAATCCAGAACACGTTACTTTCTGGACTGTTCTGTCGTAAAACAAATCCAAAAGGTTTATCTAGTACGTGTGAGTTTTCCTTTGGTGTATAAGTTTGGATACACTCTTTACCTAGATGTATCTAACCGTTTCCTGTGCTGCAGTCTCTTTCTTACAGTATTTCTGTCCACGCCCAACACCCCCACCCCCCCCGCCTTGCTTTACGTCAATGGTGTGAAAAAACATTCCAGCCTTTGTCCTAGGGCTGTGTGTGCGTGTTCAGGGACTCTGCTACCCGGCGGCCATGCTGAAGAAAAATAATAATTCTCCTTGAGGACATCCGTGAGATCCCGTCATTACTAGTTAGATTAACAAGTGTCATTGCATTTACTAAACTGCCCCCACCCCACCCAAGGGAGCTAAAAGGAAAGCACTTCCTGGTTCAGGGGCGTCACATGGTGTCACATGATCCCTCTCAGCCAGTCAATAGCTCTAAAAACAATCCTGTGACATACACTTAAAAAAAAGTCACAGACTGCATCACGTGGTCCTTTTCAGAGCTACTGATTGGCTGATGTGTGTCATGTGATACACCATGTGACTACATTGAAACAGGAAGTGCTAATTTTTTTTTGTTTTTGTTTTACAGCCTCCCCTTTTTGGCACTTTGGGTGCGATTACACCCACTAAAAAGCCCTCCAGGGGTCGTACTGATGTCCTTATGGTCTGTCGTAGAGAAGGGTTTTTTAATTTTGTTTTTTTAAATGCATTTATTACATATAAGAAAAAAACAAAAAAAATATGCAAATTATCCCCCCCCCCCCCAGTGTATACATTTCTTAAAGTGCTGATGAATGTCACGATAAACGTTAACAATGCGACTGGAAGAAGTTGGAGATTTCTCGGTTAAACACAACAATCATTCAACAACTTACCTGCGCAGCCGTGTGCGAATAAATTATATTTGCAGCGATCAAAGTGGTTGCCCCCGATCAGAGCCGCACGACCCATGGGACAACTGACCCGGGGATGGCCAACTTTACAGACTGGAGGCCACAATGTTGTGATTTTGATCTGGTTTTTCCTGGATGTAGAGCAGCACTAGAGAAGAGGCTGAATTCTTTTATTTTTTTTTGCCTTGTTGATCGTCATCTGCGCTCAATGGCCCAAATTTACCAAAACAGACTGGCATAAAATACGCCAAAGTAAAGGGAAAAATTATTTGCCCCAAATTTTCTAAAAGGTGCCCGTCTCCTAATAAATTTGGTGCATTATTAACTCTGTCAGAAAATAAAATCTACAACTGCTATATGCATTCGTAGATTTGCGCCAAAATTTGCGCCATTTTACGTTTTTGTAGTAAGTGAAACATAAACTGTCTCCCTGGAGACCACGCCCGTTATTCTCATCACTTTCCAAATTTGGCGAGTGACGTCAAAAGTTGCATATATTAACTGAAATTTGTCACGGGTCACCGTTTGCAACTTTTTTTTTTTTTTTGGCGCGGTTTACCCCAAAAACAGACGTAAACCGTTTTGTAAATGTAGACCATTGAGCCCCGTGAAGCCTAGTGCTGTCCCTAGCAATACATACACATGATAAATTTACTCTTGGGGTCTATTCACACGTTGCCTTCGTAACACATTATTTTTGTTTTTTACCTGAATTTGGGAAAATTGCGGCCAAGAGCCTAAGGGGGTGCGGAACCTAAACTGGTGAACTTCACTACCTCGGTTTTTCCCCGTAGACCGCTCCTTTCTTCATTTACGTCCTTATGCAGCTGTTTCTTAATTGTTTCTGGGAAAGCTGGGTGACAACCAACCTGTCACTCAGCTTTCCTAAAGACCCGAATGCCAAATCAGCCCAGACACACACTGGTACATCCCATAAACCCTTTTGGCGTCCTATAATTTAGCTGACACCGACCATTGCATGAGCTATAGTGGTGGCCGTATTGTCATCCAGCTTTCCAAGGAACAGATTTAATAATTTAATTTTACTTCGATTATTGGATGAGGTTTGAATTTTTTTTTTAATGTTGAAGAAATATTTTGGGGACGTAAAGAGGATGGAATTAATTATTCGGCTGCATCCTCGTGATTATCGGATAAGTTCACAAAATGACTACTTCTAGTGAATACAGGTGACATCACACGCTCCAAACCCATCTGAGGCCCCACCACCGAAATCCCATGATCCTTAGCTGCTCAGATCCTCAGGTACGACGCTCAATCTGCAACTGCTTCGCCAATCTTTGTTGGGTATATACTGAGGGGATGAGGGACACAATCTGTATGTTTTGTGAAATGGGAACGAGCTGTGGAAACTGTATTTTGTAACAAAAAATTAAAAAAGGCATATTTTGAAAAAAATAAAATAAAATACTCCGTCTTCCGAGTAGTGATTTTTATTTGATTTCCTTTTTTCTTTTTTTTGAAGCTTGGTAGGCATGACTATGAATTGTTACTGACATATAGGGCTGAGCTGCTATACCAGACACTGCCTGAGGACAAAAGTGGCACTTGTTCTGTATGGGGAAGGGTTGTGGAGTTAACCCCTCCTATCATCCCACCAAGAAATCCTTGACCAATATCCACTGCTAGGTAAGGAGGGGGCACTTCTGATGAATGACCCTTTGCCAAAGGATTTTGATCATCAATACATTGAATAGTGATATGTTGCAAGGGCTGCAGAATGTATCTACTATCAATAAAATTAGTATAATACTGCCCCCTGTGTACAACAATAGAACTACTATAATACTGCCTCCTATATACAAGAATATAACCACTATAATACTGCACCTATATAAGAATATAACTACTATAATACTGCCTCCTATATACAAGAATATAACTACTATAATACTGCCCCTATATACAAGAATATAACTACTATAATACTGCTCCCTATATACAAGAATATAACTACTACAATACTGCTCCTATATACAAGAATATAACTACTATAATACTGCCCCCTATATACAAGAATATAACTACTATAATACTGCCCCTATATACAAGAATATAACTACTATAATACTGCCTCCTATATACAAGAATATAACTACTATAATACTGCCCCCTATATACAAGAATATAACTACTATAATACTGCCCCTATATACAAGAATATAACTACTATAATACTGCTCCCCATATACAACAATATAACTATTATAATACTGCCCTCTGTACAAGAATATAACTACTATAATACTGCCCCCTATATACAAGAATATAACTACTAGAATACTGCCCCTATGTACAAGAATATAACTACTATAATACTGCCCCCTATATACAAGAATGTAACTACTATAATACTGCCTCCTATATACAGGAATATAACTACTATAATACTGCCCCTATATACAAGAATATAACTACTATAATACTGCCCCCTATATACAAGAATATAACTACTAGAATACTGCTCCTATATACAAGAATATAACTACTATAATACTGCCCCCTATATACAAGAATATAACTACTATAATACTGCTCCCCATATACAAGAATATAACTACTATAATAGTGCCCCTATGTACAAGAATATAACTACTATAATACTGCCCCCTATATACAAGAATATAACTACTATAATACTGCCCCCTATATACAAGAATATAACTACTATAATAATGCCCCCTATATACAAGAATATAACCACTATAATACTGCCCTCTATATACAAGAATATAACTAATATAATACTGCTCCTTTATACAAGAATATAACTACTATAATACTGCTCCTTTATACAAGAATATAACCACTATAATACTGCCCCCTATATACAAGAATATAACTACTATAATACTGCCCCCTATATACAAGAATATAACTACTATAATACTGCCTCCTATATACAAGAATATAACTACTATAATACTGCTCCTATATGCAAGAATATAACTACATTAATACTGCCCCCTACATACAAGAATATAACTACATTAATACTGCCCCCTACATACAAGAATATAACTACTATAATACTGCCCATATATACAAGAATATAACTACTATAATACTGCCCCCTATATACAAGAATATAACTACTATAATACTGCCTCTATATACAAGAATATAACTACTATAATACTGCCTCCTATATACAAGATCAAAACTACTATAATACTGCCCCTATATACAAGAATATAACTACTATAATACTGCCCCCTATATACAAGAATAATACTACTATAATACTGCCTCTATATACAAGAATATATCTACGATAATACTGCCCTCTATATACAAGAATAGAACTACATTAATACTGCCCCCTACATACAAGAATAGAACTACTATAATACTGCCCATATATACAAGAATATAACTACTATAATACTGCCCCCTATATACAAGAATATAACTACTATAATACTGCCTCTATATACAAGAATATAACTACTATAATACTGCCCCTATATACAAGAATATAACTACTATAATACTGCCCCTATATACAAGAATATAACTACTATAATACTGCTCCTATATACAAGAATATAACTTCTATAATACTGCCTCCTATATACAAGAATATAACTACTATAATACTGCTCCTATATACAAGAATATAACTTCTATAATACTGCCTCCTATATACAAGATCAAAACTACTATAATACTGCCCCTAAATACAAGAATATAACTACTATAATACTGCCCCCTATATACAAGAATAATACTACTATAATACTGCCCTCTATATACAAGAATATATCTACGATAATACTGCCCTCTATATACAAGAATATAACTACTATAATACTGCCCCTATATACAAGAATATAACTACTATAATACTTCTCCTATATACAAGAATATAACTACTATAATACTGCTCCTTTATACAAGAATATAATTACTACATTACTGCCCCCTATATACAAGAATAATACTATTATAATACTGCCCTCTATATACAAGAATATATCTACTATAATACTGCCCTCTATATACAAGAATATAACCACTATAATACTGCTCCTATATACAAGAATATAACTACTATAATACTGCCCCCTATGTACAAGAATATAACTACTATAATACTGCCCCTATATACAAGAATATTACTACTATAATACTGCTCCTATATACAAGAATATAACTACTATAATACTG
The DNA here is from genome assembly GCF_050947455.1 of Rhinoderma darwinii. Classification (NCBI taxonomy): domain Eukaryota; kingdom Metazoa; phylum Chordata; class Amphibia; order Anura; family Rhinodermatidae; genus Rhinoderma; species Rhinoderma darwinii. The sequence continues at coordinate 469,062,552 of NC_134688.1, read as the reverse complement.
CCCCTATATACAAGAATATAACTATTATATTCTTGTATATAGGGGCAGTATTATAATAGTTATATTCTTGTATATAGGGGCAGTATTATAGTAGTTATATTCTTGTATATAGGGGCAGTATTATAGTAGTTATATTCTTGTATATAGGGGCAGTATTATAGTAGTTATATTCTTGTATATAGGGGGCAGTATTATCGTAGTTATATTCTTGTATATATGGGCAGTATTATAGTAGTTATATTCTTGTATATATGGGCAGTATTATAGTAGTTATATTCTTGTATGTAGGGGGCAGTATTATAGTAGTTATATTCTTGTATATAGGAGCAGTATTATAGTCGTTATATTCTTGTATATGGGGGTAGTATTATAGTCGTTATATTCTTGTATATAGGAGGCAGTATTATAGTAGTTATATTCTTGTATATATGAGCAGTATTATAGTAGTTATATTCTTGTATATAGGGGGCAGTATTATAGTAGTTATATTCTTGTATATAGGGGCAGTATTATAGTAGTTATATTCTTGTATATAGGGGGCAGTATTATAGTAGTTATATTCTTGTATATAGGGGTAGTATTATAGTAGTTATATTCTTATATATAGGAGCAGTATTATAGTAGTTATATTCTTGTATATAGGAGCAGTATTATAGTAGATATATTCTTGTATATAGAGGGCAGTATTATAGTAGATATATTCTTGTATATAGAGGGCAGTATTATAATAGTATTATTGTATATAGGGGGCAGTAATATAGTAATTATATTCTTGTATATAGGGGGCAGTATTATAGTAGTTATATTCTTGTATATAGGGAGCAGTATTATAGTAGTATTATTCTTGTATATAGGGAGCAGTATTATAGTAGTTATATTCTTGTATATAGGGAGCAGTATTATAGTAGTATTATTCTTGTATATAGGGGGCAGTATTATAGTAGTTATATTCTTGTACATATGGGCAGTATTATAGTAGTTATATTCTTGTATATATGGGCAGTATTATAGTAGTTATATTCTTGTATATATGGGCAGTATTATAGTAGTTATATTCTTGTATGTAGGGGGCAGTATTATAGTAGTTATATTCTTGTATATAGGAGCAGTATTATAGTCGTTATATTCTTGTATATGGGGGTAGTATTATAGTCGTTATATTCTTGTATATATGGGCAGTATTATCGTAGTTATATTCTTGTATGTAGGGGGCAGTATTATAGTAGTTATATTCTTGTATATAGCGGCAGTATTATAGTAGTGATATTCTTGTATATAGGGAGCAGTATTATAGTAGTTATATTCTTGTATATAGGAGCAGTATTATAGTCGTTATATTCTTGTATATGGGGGCAGTATTATAGTCGTTATATTCTTGTATATAGGAGGCAGTATTATAGTAGTTATATTCTTGTATATATGAGCAGTATTATAGTAGTTATATTCTTGTATATAGGAGCAGTATTAAAGTAGTTATATTCTTGTATATAGGGGCAGTATTATAACTACTATAATACTGCCCCCTATATACAAGAATATAACTACTATAATACTGCCTCCTATATACAAGAATATAACTACTATAATACTGCCTCCTATATACAAGAATATAACTACTATAATACTGCCCCCTATATACAAGAATATAACTACTATAATACTACCCCTATATACAAGAATATAAGTACTATAATACTACCCCCATATACAAGAATATAACTACTATAATACTGCCTCCTATATACAAGAATATAACTACTATAATACTGCCCTCTATATACAAGAATATAACTACTATAATACTGCCCCTATATACAAGAATATTACTACTATAATACTGCTCCTATATACAAGAATATAACTACTATAATACTGCCCCTATATACAAGAATATAACTATTATATTCTTGTATATAGGGGCAGTATTATAATAGTTATATTCTTGTATATAGAGGGCAGTATTATAGTAGTTATATTCTTGTATATAGGGGCAGTATTATAGTAGTTATATTCTTGTATATAGAGGGCAGTATTATAGTAGTTATATTCTTGTATATAGGGGCAGTATTATAGTAGTTATATTCTTGTATATAGGGGGCAGTGTTATAGTAGTTATATTCTTGTATATAGGGGGCAGTGTTATAGTAGTTATATTCTTGTATATAGGGGGTAGTATTATAGTAGTTATATTCTTGTATATAGGAGCAGTATTATAGTAGATATATTCTTGTATATAGAGGGCAGTATTATAATAGTATTATTCTTGTATATAGGGGGCAGTAATATAGTAATTATATTCTTGTATATAGGGGGCAGTATTATAGTAGTTATATTCTTGTATATAGGAGCAGTATTATAGTAGTTATATTCTTGTATATAGGAGCAGTATTATAGTAGTTATATTCTTGTATATAGGGAGAAGTATTATAGTAGATATATTCTTGTATATAGAGGGCAGTATTATAGTAGTCATATTCTTGTATATAGAGGGCAGTATTATAGTTATATTCTTGTATATAGGAGCAGTATTATAGTAGATATATTCTTGTATATACGGGGCAGTATTATAGTAGTTATATTCTTGTATATAGGGGCAGTATTATAGTAGTTATATTCTTGTATATAGGGGCAGTATTATAGTAGTTATATTCTTGTATATAGGGGGCAGTATTATAGTAGTTATATTCTTGTATATAGGGGTTGTATTATAGTAGCTATATTCTTGTATATAGGGGGCAGTATTATAGTAGTTATATTCTTGTACATAGGGGACAGTATTATAGTAGTTATATTCTTGTATATAGGGGCAGTATTATAGTAGTTATATTCTTGTATATAGGAGCAGTATTATAGTAGTTATATTCTTGTATATATGGGCAGTATTATAGTAGTTATATTCTTGTATATAGGAGCAGTATTATAGTAGTTATATTCTTGTATATAGGGGCAGTATTATAACTACTATAATACGGCCCCCTATATACAAGAATATAACGACTATAATACTGCCTCCTATATACAAGAATATAACTACTATAATACTGCCCCTATATACAAGAATATAACTACTATAATACTGCCCCCTATATACAAGAATATAACTACTATAATACTGCTCCTATATACAAGAATATAACTACTATAATACTGCTCCTATATACAAGAAGATAACTACTATAATACTGCCCCCTATATACAAGAAGATAACTACTATAATACTGCCCCCTATATACAAGAAGATAACTACTATAATACTGCTCCTATATACAAGAATATAACTACTATAATACTGCCCCCTATATACAAGAATATAACTACTATATTTCTGTACATCATTCTTCACTTATACCCGTGTGGGTTCAGATACCGGCTGGGTGACTGTTTTTCATGCCAACACAAGAGGCCCCTGGACAAAACTATCACCACGTACCTATTGTGTTGCTCCACAGGTCAGTGTCCTCTTTCTCTCTTCTGTAGAGTGTAAGCTCCTATGGGCAGGGACCTCTCCTCTTTATAAGACGGATGCCCTGTAATGCTCCCGCTCACTTTTTGCTTCGCATACTACTCCACTTCTTTTTCAGCATATATGGAGTATTTTGTTTTTAGAGATATCGGATTAATAAATCGGGTTGAGATGGGGGTGGATGACGTGGCATGACTGCTGCCAGGCTGCTCCGCCCCTGCCCTGATGTCTGCACAGGGACCATGGGAGATGGACTGTGGTTGTTAAGCAGAATATCCTTCGCAACTAATTTTTTATTAGTATTTTCAGCAAACAAGGCCGGAGCAGCCTGCAAATCTTAACTGGTACTGAACTGAGGGCACAGAAGGGACAACGAGGCTCGTCAGGGCTCAGAGTATAAACTTCTCTCAATCTTTCATTGCCGTATTAAAGGGGTTTTCCCATAATCAATATGTATCACCTATCCACAGGATGTGATAAACATCTGATCCGACCGCTGGGACCCCCGCTGATCACCAGAACGGGCTTACCTTGCCGTTCCTGGGGGCCCCATAGGAATGGAGCGGTACTGCGCATGCTCGACCACCACTCCATCCGTTTCTATAGGGGTGCCGAAGATAGCGGAGCTGCAGCCCCATAGAAATTAATGGAGTGGTGGTCAAGCATGCGCAGTACCGCTCCATTCCTATGGGGCCCCCAGGAACGGCAAGGTAAGCCCATTCTCATGATCGGTTGGACCCCCACCGATCAGATATTTATCTCCTATAATTTGGATAGCTGACAAATGAGTGCCTTCAGTGAGGAGAGCCCCAAGCACTAAACATAAGTGGTAAATGTCATCCAGAAAAATGCACATATATCAACACAAGACGACCATTTATCCATATGATCATATACGTTCCACTCGTATGTATAGCCCACTCCAGCCCTGTCTCACACAGCACATGGTTTGTTACATTGTACTTGACAATATCAAATATGTGTATATTTTTTTTTGTTTTGGGACTTACATATAATAAAGTTTATATATAAATTTCATTATATATATTTTTTTTTAATTAATTTGACTTTCTTTAATAGTATTGGGGAATTTTTAATTTAGATTCTTCTAACTTTAATGTACTGGCTGGCATATTTATATGTCTAACAGAAGTGTCCTTGTCCAATCACAGTACAGCTTTCATTTTTCCAGAGCAGTTTAAAATGAAAGCTGAGCGCTTATTGGTTGCTATGGACATCACAGACAAAAGTTCCCAATAAGGACTCATCTTTCATTTTAAACTGCTCTGGAAAAATGAAAGCTGTACTGTGATTGGACAAGGACAATTCTGTTAGACAGATTTAATAGATGAGGCCTATAACAACCAATCAGAGCTCAGCTTTCATTTTAAAGGGAACAGGTCATCCTAATTTTCCCTACCAAACGAGTCCCAGCGTTTGGTAGGACGCTTTAAACCCTGTGCACACATACCCTGGTCTGCTGTCCAATCATCTTCTGGTCTTACATAATACACTTTATGTAAAGGAGTTTGGAAGTCCCAATCCCGCCAAGTGCTCCTGGTCTCAGCATCTAACCCTGCCCAACTCCTCATGATTGCCGGGGCAGTGGCGGCGTCACCGTTACCTGATCATATTTATGCAACCAAAAAGAACGGTCGCTAGTCGGCAGCACATCTCTGTGTAAACCGGGAGATGTGCTGCCGACATGATGGAAATGTATGGGGCCGAACGATTTTAGTAAATTAATCGTCCCAAAACTCAACAATCATTGATCCGTTTGAACGGAGCGAACGATCGCCGATCGTCATGCTGTATTGTCAGTCAGTGCTCATTTAAAGAGGCTCTGTCACCCGATTTTGCAACCCCTATCTGCTATTGCAGCAGATCAGCGCTGCAATGTAGATTACAGTAACGTTTTTATTTTTAAAAAACGAGCATTTTTGGCCAAGTTCTGACCATTTTTGTAGTTATGCAAATGAGGCTTGCAAAAGTCCAAGTGGGCGTGTTTACAGTAAAAGTACAACTGGGCGTGTATTATGTGCGTACATCGGGGCGTGTTTACTTCTTTTACTAGCTGGGCGTTCTGACGAGAAGTATCATCCACTTCTCTTCAGAACGCCCAGCTTCTGGCAGTGCAGACACAGCCGTGTTCTCCAGAGATCACGCTGTGTCGTCACTCACAGGTCCTGCATCGTGTCGGCACCAGAGGCTACAGTTGATTCTGCAGCAGCATCAGCGTTTGTAGGTAAGTAGCTACATCGACTTACCTGCAAACGCCGATGCTGCTGCAGAATCATCTGTAGCCTCTGGTGCCGATGTGTCCTCGCTCGTCTGACACGATGCAGGACCTGTGAGTGACGTCACAGCGTGATCTCTGGAGAACACGGCTGTGTCTGCACTGCCAGAAGCTGGGCGTTCTGAAGAGAAGTGGATGATACTTCTATACACAACGCCCAGCTAGTAAAAGTAGTAAACACGCCCCGATGTACGCACATAATACACGCCCAGTTGTACTTTTACTTTTCAACACGCCCAGTTGTACTTTTGCAAGCCTCATTTGCATAAATATAAAATTGCTCATAACTTGGCCAAAAATGCTCGTTTTTTAAAAATAAAAACGTTACTGTAATCTACATTGCAGCGCCGATCTGCTGCAATAGCAGATAGGGGTTGAAAAATCTGGTGACAGAGCCTCTTTAAGTTGATAAAGACGGGTGAATATATGCCAGTGTAAAACGACCTGCATACTATACACAGATAAGGCTCTGTATGCTGCGCCCGTCACTCTATGGTGAGGGTTGTACTATACTCTTTCCAGGAGACTAATAATCTGACATTTCTGTCCAATTAACTCCCTGCCATAAAGCGCACACACCCTGCTGCACAGGACGTTTAAAAAGAAAAAAAAGTAATTTTTTTTAAAAATGTAAAGTGGATATAAAATGTCTACACGCCCGTTAAAATGCCAGGTTACAAAATCAGTACAAGATGAATCATTTCAGAACTGATTGCTGAAAGGCATCAGTCAGGAGAAGGGCACCAAAGAATTTCCAAGGCATTAGATCTACCAAGGAACACAGTGAAGACGGTCATCAAGAAGTGGATTACATTTGGCACAACAGTGACATTACCAAGAACTGGACGTCCCTCAAAACTTGATGAAAAGACAAGACAAAAATTGGTCTGGGAGGCTACCAAGAGGCCTACAGAAACATTAAAGGAGCTGCAGGACTTTCTGGCAGGTACTGGTTGTGTAGTGCATGTGACAACAATCTCCCGTATTCTTCATATGTCTGGGCTGTGGGGCAGGGTGGCAAGACAGAAGCCTTTTCTAACAAAGAAAAACGTCCAGGTCCGGCTATATTTTGCAAAGACCTACATCAAGTCTGCCAACAGCACGTGGGAAAACGTTATGGTCTGATGAGACCAAGGTTGAACTTTTTGGCCATAATTCCAAAAGGTATGTTTGGCGCAAAGCCAACACTTAACATCATCACCAAAAGGGCAGCGTTATGGCGCGCGGCGGAGGCAGCCTTATGGAGCGCGGCGGAGGCAGCCTTATGGAGCGCGGCGGGGGCAGCCTTATGGAGCGCGGCGGGGGCAGCCTTATGGAGCGCGGCGGGGGCAGCCTTATGGAGCGCGGCGGGGGCAGCCTTATGGAGCGCGGCGGGGGCAGCCTTATGGAGCGCGGCGGAGGCAGGGTTATGCTTTGGGGATGTTTTTCTGCAGCTGGAACTGGGGCTTTAGTCAAGGTGCAGGGAATTATGATTAGTTCCAAATATCAGTCAATATTGGCACGAAACCTGCAGCCTCTGCTAAAAAGCTGAAGATGAAGAGGAATTTCACCTTTCAGCACAACAACGACCCAAAGCAGAACCTCCAAATCAACAAAAGAACGGCTTCACCAGAAGATGATCAACGTTTTGGAACGGCTAAGACAGAGCCCAGACCTGAATCCCATTGTAAACCTGTGGGGTGACCTGAAGAGGGCTGTACACAGGAGATGCCCCCGCAATCTGACAGATTTGGAGCTTTTGCAAGGGAGAGTGGGCAACAATTGCCAATTAAAGATGTACCATGCCGATAGACTTCTACCCAAAAAGACATAAAGGCAAAAGGGTAACTCAAATTATTAGTTTACGGGTGTGCAGATTTATGCAACCACATTATTATTGTTCTTTATTAGTATTTCTCCACCCTAAAAGATTTCAGTTTCTTTTTCAATACAATTGTACAGATTATGGGTGACATTAAAGGTGCAAAAGGTTCGAAATTATTCATCTTGTATTGATTTTGTAACATGCCAAAAACCTGGCATGTTAACAGGGGTGTGTAGACTTTATATCCACTGTAGCGAACACATTATTTCTCTATTCAGACTTACATCTAATTAAAGCAGCCGTCCCGTGAAAAAAGTATTACCGTACTCGTTTTCCTGTTAGTAACGGGCATCTTGTACACAATGATTCTTTATTCAAATACAGCCTGTTAGAATCCCCCATGCGGTCACATGATCGGCAGACACTCACCGATTCACTCCGCTTCTTATGTGTGGACAGGAAGTCAATTTCTCCAAGTCTGAGACGTTGAATGTGAGTCTCAGACTTACAGAGAGAGTCACTGACTTGTTTCAGATGTTTAACAGCCAGGATTCCCTTCAGTGAAAAATATCAGAATGCTGTTTAGATAATCAAAGATGAGAAGATTTACCCGATGCAAAGTTAGTCTTTAGGTGTACTGTCCCTTTAAGACAATAGTCTCCAACCTGTGGCTCTCCAGCAGTTGCAAAACTACAACTCCAGCCTGTGACTGGCGTGGCATGCATGGGGTTGGAGTTTTGCAACAGGTTTGAGACTCCGACTTTAATAAGACAAACTAGAACAGATGCAATTCCGCCACTGACCACAAGGGGGCGACGGCAGGCAAAAAAAATCACATATGTGGTGCATTACAGAACTTTTTCTTATCTGACCCCCTACATATTTCAAAAATATTACAATAACAGAGCGACGTGCTAGAAATTGCACCTTCTATTTGGAACAAACACTCAGCTCGTTTTTGTAAGAAATATATTTTATTTTTCCGACACCACAGCCCTGGCAAGTGGTTTTGTACCAAATTTAATGGAGATTACACAGAATGTTTAACGCTGGGGTAAGAGGGACAAGAGGAAGAGTGAAAAAATAACCGTCACAAAATGGAGAGAGAAAAAAAAATATATAATATATATATATATATTTATAAATCCCAGAACTGGTGTCCACTCCCACATCATGAAATAGCGGGGATCGCTCGGAGACGGGATGACTGGAGATAACTGCATATGGTCTCACTGTCCATGTATGTAACAGCATAAAGTCTGGCTTCTTGAGAAAAGCATGAGGAAAAAAAAAAAAAAGCACTACTAAAAAAAAAAAAAAATACAACGTCAGTCTCCCCCCACAAACAAAAAAATCTAAAAAAAATTAAAAAAAATTTACAAAAAAATACAAAATTGAATGACACATTGCACAGAAAAGATAAAACCAGGAGACATATAAAAAAAAAAAAAAAAAAGGAACATAGAATGAGATCTGGAGGGAGCAAAAAACGGACACGGGGAAAAAAAAAAAAAGTAAAATGAATGTTGTATTTGCTCTCCATAAATTTAAAATTTTCTTAATTTTTTTTTTTTTTTCTAAGATTTTATAAAGAAAGGAGATCGCCTAACTGGACTGAATAGTCATTTTTGTGCTTTTTTTTCTTTTCTTTAATAATACTCTTTCTGTATGAGGTCTTCGTTTGGTTTACTATACACTGGAGTTAAAAAAAGGAAAAAAACGAAAAACAAAAAAAAAACAAAAAAAAACAAGAATTTGACAACGGATTATCCGCCAAAAAGTAAACAGCATTGAATCAATTCAATCTCCTCGCACGCAGACTATAGCCTCTGCTAAAATCCCTTTTACAATATTGTACAGTACACAGAAAAAAAAAATAAAAAAGATAAACCAGGTGTCTTTCAGAAGCCAATCCAAACGACGTAAACATACAGGATGCTTCGACTCATGACAAATGGCAATTCTCAAAAACAGCTACAGATTTATTTTTTTTGTCATTTTAATATATATTTTTTTAATCCCCCAAAAGCAGGTGCCATCATGGGATACCCAAGTCCACAAAAATATTTTTTTTTTTTTAAAAATAAATCTTAAAAAAAAAACAAAAACAAAAAAACACCTTGGATAAATGAAAGCAATGCTCAGACAGTTTCATACATTCTTGAGTTTTCCTCCAAATTGACAATTTGGGTCATTTTTTTTTTTTTTTCACCTATTGCATGGACAAAATGTGACTCCTTATATGTTAAGATTCCTCAAGAGATCATCTCACGTCTACAATTTGTAATATTGTTCATTTTGTAGCAGCTTAAAACATCATGTTCCCCGCGTTGCCAGGTCCTTGGCCGAAACCACCCATCCCAACGTCAGTAGGCATTCCTCGGGGTCGCATCTGTGGGGGAATCATGAGGTTCTGTTGAGGTCCCATCATCCCCTGCATGGACATCAACATATTAGGAGAGCCCACGGGACCTGGGTGACTGTAGAGAACCCCGGGCATTCGTTCCTTTCCCGGCATCATACCCACCCCTCCCGGATTTCCCATCATAGTTAGTTGGCCGGGCATTCCGGATTGTGCTGGTGACATCATGCGATGATGAGGTCCAATCATGCCTTGCTGCATAAAACCTGGAGGCCTCATAGAACTGTGGCCAGACATATCCACCGGGCCAGGTCCTCCCATGCCAGCCATGGCGAGACCCATTCTTGGGTTGGGTTCTCCCATCATAACCGGTAAATGTGAAAAACTAGGCCCATGTTGAGGCTTTCTGCCCGGAACTTCCCCACGAGGGAAATACTGCAGTGTTTGACTGGGTTTCTCAGATGGAATAATCCGTGATAGGTCAAACTCAGGGATTCCAGATGCCCCTGGTCTTATGACTTCCTGTAGGTCCGGGTCAGTGAAAACTGAAGGCATATTATTTCCCATAACACCAAAGGAATCCGATGGACAACCCGACTTACAAAGTGCTGGGTCGGCATTTGGGCGACTTAAATGTCCGTCTCCTGGAAAGCCCATTCCAGGCTGAAAGTTTCCCTGCCCCCCATTCGGGCCATTGTGTGGAAAGGGAATTTGCGGAGGTGACTGAACTGGTGGAAATCCTTGGGCAAAAGCAATGCGTCCCTGAGGCCCCATGGGGGAATCTTGAGGACCGTGAGCCATCATGGCATTATGTGACATCATTCCCGCACCCATAGGGACTCCGTGAGTTGGTAAATTTGGCGGCATGGCATTTGGTGAGGGCATCTGACCGCCGTGTGAAAGTGGCTGCGTCATACCCATTGGGCTTAGCGTCGGCATGGAAACACCGCTGTGAGGACCCGGCATTTTTGAAGGATTCTGCGGATTCATGACCATACCTAAAAGAAAGAACAAACATTAATTTTTTTTATTTGCCTTTTTTTTTTTTTATATTTCTTAAAAAATGTAACAAGAATCTTTAAAGGGGTTTTCCGGTCTTTAATCTTACGGCAATGAAACCATCTGCACAACATTTTTTTAGTCGCTTACTAATATGCTGTCTGTAGCTGAAATGCCTCTGTAAGCAAGTCTCACATGACCAAGCTTCCAGGTCTTTATCTCCTGCTTGGGTGACATCTCATGTATCTCCCCTCTTCCCCCTCCCTGGGGTATAGGACCTCACACATCATATGCCTCTTATTTCAACTGCTTCCTGTATCTGGAAGGATGGTGTTTCACATGCTGGGCAGCAGAAAGTGCAGCAGAACTGTGTCTCAGCATCAGACGGAGTAATTACAGCACTACCTTACACCTTGTAGTAAAGGGGCATGCAAATCAGCTGTAAATAGAGGCAATGTCTGTGAGAGGGGAGAGAATCATGGGAACTGTAGTCCTTTATTTGGTAAACCCACCCACAGAAAGCCCGGGCAGCATGAACACAGAGATGCTATACAGCTGGGTAAGATTAAAAAAAAACAAAAAACGAACAACTACTTCTGAGCTCCGGTGGCATCAGACACACACAGTTACTTTGCTGTATTTTTTAAGCTCAGAAAACCCCTTTAAGGACCGGAGATATTTTGGACCTTTAGGCCAGGATCACACAGTTTTAATGTAGTTTTTTTGAGCCAAACATAGTGTAAAAATTTTTAGGGAAAGTTATAAAAGAAAAAAAACAAAAAACGAATGCATCTTCTTTCTTTTGTGTCCAAAAAAAAAACTTTCACAAAAACGGTGTGTGATCCTGGCGTAAAGGGGTTGTCTGATCTAATTTATTTCTTGGCTACCACAAAGGATTCTGTGACTAGCGCGCCTTTATTTTAGCAATAGTCTTTTTAGAGATTTTTGGGCTTCTTGTGTGAAAAACGGAGAAGAAAAAAAAAAAAAAAAAAAAAAAAAAAAGGAAATATATATTTTTTTATTTCACGTAACGAAACCCTAAAGGAACTGCATTGGGGCTAGGACTTCAGATTTAGTTGGTGGCGATATTTTTTAACCGTGGATTATGATCTATTTTTTTTTATACGTGTTTTACAGATGTTTTGGCGCTACACGTTTACTGGACCAATAGCAGCTCTCGGTACCAAGGAAAAACAGCCCGGATCAGGTGACGATCACATGACCAGTCTTCTCAGTGATCGTATAATTGTCGGGCAGCGATATTGGCGTTCCCTCCACTCATGTCAAGATCGAGATGGTAGAAGCGGTAACATACAGCCGCCGCCACCTCTCCTGGGTGTCCGATTGTTGGGCACCAGACCTACAGCTGCAAGACCCCCGTACGCATGCTATTCTGTAGGACAGCGATTACCGCACTGTAGAACGAGGCGTCTGAATGACCAACAATTTTGACCTCGAAGACCAGATTTATTATTTCTTTTTTTTATTTTCGCATTTACATTGTTACAAATTTTTGAGGATTTGATTTTTTTGGGCCATTTTAGGTTCAGAATTTTTGTTAAAGGGGAAATGCACTTATTTTATAAAAAAAAAAAAAATTCATATAAGGGATTCTGATTGGCTGCTAAAAGGCCCAATATCCACATATTAAAACTTCCTGCCCTGTGCTCTGGCAGTTTTGTCATGGGGAAAACAGATAGAGAAGCTCTTCTCACTGGTGGCCTATAGCATCAACCTCTGATAACCCGGCACACAAATACTGACCCCCACACATAATGACGGACAATCATCGTCGCTCAATCCCACCCCCCCCATAAGTATGGCATGACTGCACCTGGACGTCCACACTGCTGGCATGGACTTACCTGACATATTATTCATAGGTGGCAGATTGGGCGAGCGGGCAGGAGGGGAATCGTCATCTGAACTGGCCACCGTCTTGATGGCGTCGTGGTACAGAGGCGTAGAGCTGGGCATGGCGAACTTCGACATCCTAGACATCATAATGGAGAGCGGGTTTTGGGACAGGGTGGGCTCGGGTGCCAGTGTGTAGCTAGTGCTGGAGGGAAGACTTCCAGGATGATTTATCTGAGCAGACTGGCTGACTGGTGGCGCGGGCCCTCCTGTGAGGGGGGGGGACAGAGACAAAAATGAATAGACGTTCCTCATGGAGGCAGAACTATAAAACCGGGCGACCGCCGGCTCCACCTTCACAACACAACATTCATGACAGCTGATTGAAATGAATGGGAACAAAGTCATTGTCGGACCCCTGGACCTGTTGGCTATTTGCTAAACACGCAGAAAATGGTCCCAGATTCTAAAACAGGCAGCGGGCACCTCGCCAGGCAGAATGGGGCTCAGGGTACCCCTGTTCTCACAATAGGGGGATCCCAGAGGTGGAAACGCCATCATTTTTTATCAGCTCGGTAAATGATATTTCTATGAACATGACATCCACTATACAAAGATAAGCGGCATCATATAGGCGCTGCTTATCTCTTCCTGCAGCGGAAGTTCCTTCTCCTGTGCCGACCACTGACTGACATGAATTGAATACACTGCAGCTGCAGAACTTCTTTTTATAAAGTGCAGTCCCCCGGCTGCTGCAGAAGCTCACGATAAACATCTCCGATGATAAAGACGTTCATTGTGAAAATGATCGACCGCAAGCTGCCCTTTCAAAAAGAGGTTCTGCAGAAGCTCAGGTGTGTTATAAGCAATAACGTAATATAAAATGATAAGACGAGTTCTGTGGCCCGTATAGATGGATCCTCCGCCTGCCGCCTCATGAAACTCCTCAGTAACTTCTAATATTCCCATCATTTACAGTACAAGAGACATTATTCCCGACATTACGTTGATCAATTTTGCAAACCCTTCACTTTACTCATACTGATCAGGTTTTATACTCCAGTCACATCCAGAGAGGCATTCAAAATTCTACTGGCTGTCAGTCATGGGATGAGACACAAACAACTCCTGAAATAGAAAACTTTTTGCTTCAACACCGGCCAAACCTGCCGACTTCTGTTTGTCCGACTATCTAATGTGTTGGTGGAAATGTTGGTGGAAAGGACGATTGAAATAAAACATGCATACGGTGGAGGAAAAGAGGTCAGACAAATAAGTGTTCAGCCGGCAGCTATCTATAGTGAATGTGCAGCTTAAATCACCAGGGAAATGCTAGATCATGCAGTCTTGGACCCTACAAGAAACTGCAAATGCAGCTTTGGATGTGACTGGAGTAGGAGTCCTACTTGAAAAGTGAACGGATCCATCAAGAACAGTGATCTCCGACATGAAGCACCCAATGGAATGACCCGAAAACAGAGGAAATCAGGGAAACACTTTCCTATTAAGTTTTTAGGTTTTCCCCGGCAGGGCTGGGTTCACACCAGCGTTCGCCATTCCGTTGTTCTGCTCCGTCATGCAACGAATATGACCTGACTGCGGGCAGCAAATACCGCTCCAGAACCCTATACATCTCCACATGACACGCTGCTGCTATATAACAGGGTGTACGGGGTCCCGCTGCTATTAGGCGTAGGAGGTTTATAGACGCAGAGATCCCAGGACGAGATTGGGGTCAAATTGGACATTGAACAAACATCTATACAAACGAATCCGTTCCAGTAACGAGCTAATATCCCACACAGCTGGAATTTGTTACAGTGTATCAGTGTAGGTAAGAGTGATCTGCCTGGGGTCCAGGTCAGGAGAGATTTGTGCTGCTGATTAGGTAACAGAAGATTGTTTACGCCAATACATTGCGACCAACCCAGAGCTGTGAGAAGTATTAGATCTATACTTATTTTCTCCTGTGGTGGCGCTGCAGGAGAATTGAACACCTGCTTCTGCATTTCCCCACAGATTACAGCTGATCGCTGGAGGTCCGAGCAAAAAAAAATAAAAAAATCCTCCGCTTCCCTGAGAGGGACAGTCGAAAATCTTCTCATTTACTTTGAATGGATCTTGCCAGCGCTGGGTTTGTTGGGCAGTGCCAGATTACATATCAATGGCTGCCAAACAAGACCCGCCCACTTTTTTTTTTTTATATAAAAAGAGAACCGGTCACAACAGACCCATTAAACGTCAGTGTGATCCCGTAATAGAGCCCCTCCTGCACACGACCGTAAGGGTTATTAGTGTCCGCAAACACATCAGTAGCCATTGGCAATTGAGGAAGCGCCCATAGACTTCTATGTCTAATTGCGGACAGGAATAGGACACGCTCTATAATTTTTGGATCATTTCTACGGCCCGGAGACAAATATACTGAAAGGGGTCCGTAACTACGTATGAAAACTACGGTCATGTGCATGGGGCCTCAACCCCCATTCGCAGGATATCATTAAGCCTCACCAGTGACCCACCCAGAAATGCCCACAAAACCGCTGACTTTGGGGGCGTATGTGCATAAGCCCCGCCCCCATTTAAAAGGTCCATCTGAGAACGATTGGAAGGTAGGACGTCATTGGTTCTGTGGTATCGCATGACTCCTCAACCAATCTGCAGCTCTGAAAAGGATCATGTGATACAGTCTGTGACCCTGTTTCTGGAGTGTATGTCACATGATTCTGTTCAGATCTGCCGAGTTGGCTGAGAGTGATCACGTGATCAATCATGTGATTCCACAAAACCAGGAAGCGTTTCTTTTCATCCCCAACTTTAAGGGGGCGGTTTAGTGGATGTAATTACCCGCACTATTATTAGGGGGTCTCACTCGTGCTTGTTTGAGGTTGGTCATAGTGACGGGTTCTCTTTAAAGAAAATAAATAAATAGGAGTCTAAAAACGAGCAAACGTTGTAATAAACCTCATCAGATGGAGGACACGTCATCACTACTCTGTCGCCGGACGATGTGGTCACATGATTGTTTTATGTCACTTCATTGACAAGCATTCGATAAACTACGCGTTTCACCATGAGAACCCTGTTACTCGTATCCCCCCCGACTGCTCGGAAGCTGCTAATATAGGATGTGTCCAGGCGGTATAATGGACGTCCCCCCGGAGTATTACACCGCGCTGCCATGGTAACCGTGGCTTCTGGCCATGCAGAAATCAATGATCATTATTGAAGGGGAGAGAGAAAAAAAAAAAAAAAAAAAAAAAAAAAAAAAGGGGGACATAACTGGATCAATGAGAGTACAATAAATGCAGCGTCCGCCTACACCCTTCCGATATTTACTAGTATTGCATTCATTATACTGACACAGACAACGGAACTCTAAAATCCTGGACTGACATCGTTCTCGAGAGAGCAGATCCCACATCCGAGCACCGCCGTACAGGTGACAGGAGAATTACAGGGGTTCTCCGGTCTCCGCAAGCGAATGGGATTTATTTTGTTTAATTAAGAGTTATACAATTTTTCAATATACTTCCCGTATTAAATTTCTTGCGGTTTCTAGATCTCTGCTTGCTTTTGTTCAGTAGAAGCATTCATTTACTTCCAGTGGAAAAGATTCTGACATGTGGTGGACACGCAGGTGCACAGCTCGTTACAATTAGGGTATGTTCACACGGCAGCGTCCGTAACGGCTGAAATTACGGGGCTGTTTTCAGAAGAAAACAGCACCGTAATTTCAGCCGTAATGGCATGTGCAGGCGCTTTTCGCTGCGTCCATTACGGACGTAATTGGAGCGGTTTTTCCATGGAAAACGGCTCCAATTACTTCCCAAGAAGTGACATGCACTTCTTTGACACGGGCGTCTTTTTTTACGCGCCGTATGTTGACAGCGGCGCGTAAAAAAAATGACCGTCGGCACAGAACATCGTAAAACCCATTCAAATGAATGGGCAGATGTTTGCCGGCGCATTGGAGCTGTAATTTCAGACGTAATTCAAGGTTAAAACGCCCGAACTACGTCCGCAAATAGGGTGTGTGAACCCAGCCTTAGGCCCCATGCACACGACCGTTCCCGCAACCACGGCCCGTGATTGCGGGCACGGCCGGCCGCCGACAGACAACCGCAGTTTCGGGCCGTGTTCCCATACAAAGTAGGGGAGCACGGCCCGCAAAATGGAAAAGAACGGACATGTTCCATAATTCCCAGAACATTTCCATGGCACTGACACCCTTCCATAGTGCTACGGAAAGGTGTCCGCGTTCAATGAAAGTGAATGGGTCCATTTTTGCGGTCCGCAAAAACGGAGGTTTTTTTTAGGGTCGTGTGCATGGGGCCTTACAGTATGTGCATCAGAGGCAGAGCGGTGTCTTCTACTGATCGCAGCACCAGCGTGTCTATCACATGACCGAATCCTATCCACTGGAAGTAAATGAATGTTCCTACTGAACAACAAGCTGAGGTCTTGAAAATAGTGAGGAATTAATACAGTAAATATATTGGAAAATTATGTAACAATTATACAAAAAAATTATTTGCAGAAACCGAGCAACCCCTTTAATCCACTGAAAATGTTCAGTCACTGTGTACATACATTACATTACTTATCCTGTACTGATCCTGAGTTACATCCTGTATTATACTCCAGAGCTGCGCTCACTATTCTGCTGGTGGAGTCACTGTGTACATACATTACATTACTTATCCTGTACTGATCCTGAGATACATCCTGTATTATACTCCAGAGCTGCACTCACTATTCTGCTGGTGGAGTCACTGTGTACATACATTACATTACTTATCCTGTACTGATCCTGAGTTATATCCAGTATTATACACCAGAGCTGCACTCACTATTCTGCTGGTGGAGTCACTGTGTACATACATTACATTACTTATCATGTACTGATCCTGAGTTACATTCTGTATTATACTCCAGAGCTGCAGTCACTATTCTGCTGGTGGAGTCACTGTGTACATACATTACATTACTTATCCTGTACTGATCCTGAGTTACATCCTGTATTATACTCCAGAGCTGCAGTCACTATTCTGCTGGTGGAGTCACTGTGTACATACATTACATTACTTATCATGTACTGATCCTGAGTTACATCATTTATTATACTCCAGAGCTGCACTCACTATTCTGCTGGTGGAGTCACTGTACATACATTGCATTACTTATCCTGTACTGATCCTGAGTTACATCCTGTATTATACTCCAGAGCTGCGCTCACTATTCTGCTGGTGGAGTCACTGTGTACATACATTACATTACTTATCATGTACTGATCCTGAGTTACATTCTGTATTATACTCCAGAGCTGCAGTCACTATTCTGCTGGTGGAGTCACTGTGTACATACATTACATTACTTATCCTGTACTGATCCTGAGTTACATCCTGTATTATACTCCAGAGCTGCAGTCACTATTCTGCTGGTGGAGTCACTGTGTACATACATTACATTACTTATCATGTACTGATCCTGAGTTACATTCTGTATTATACTCCAGAGCTGCAGTCACTATTCTGCTGGTGGAGTCACTGTGTACATACATTACTTATCCTATATTGATCCTGAGTTACATCCTGTATTATACTCCAGAGCTGCACTCACTATTCTGCTGGTGGAGTCACTGTGTACATACATTATATTACTTATCCTGTACTGATCCTGAGTTATATCCTGTATTGTACTCCAGAGCTGCACTCACTATTCTGCTAGTGGAGTCACTGTGTACATACATTACATTACTTATCCTGTACTGATCCTGAGTTACATCCTGTATTATACTCCAGAGCTGCACTCACTTTTCTGCTGATGGAGTCACTGTGTACATACATTACATTACTTATCCTGTACTGATCCTGAGTTACTACCTGTATTATACTCCAGAGCTGCACTCACTATTCTGCTGGTGGAGTCACATTACTTATCATGTACTGATCCTGAGTTACATTCTGTATTATACTCCAGAGCTGCACTCACTATTCTGCTGGTGGAGTCACTGTGTACATACATTACTTATCCTGTACTGATCCTGAGTTACATCCTGTATTATACTCCAGAGCTGTACTCACTATTCTGCAGGCTTCAAAAATAAAATCTCTCAGTATGCCCTGCTTGTTCACGGTCTTCTCTGGTCATCTGCAATCTGGGAAGTGTCATCTTTACACAATGCACTCTATAGTCATCTGAAGTCGGAAAAACTAACTGCCTCCTGTACTATGGGATATCAGCTGGGTATATGTCCACAAGTTTGCTGACTATTTCCCATAACAACTAGCAGAATAGTGAGTGCAGCTCTGGAGTATAATACAGAATGTAACTCAGGATCAGTACAGGATAAGTAATGTAATGTATGTACACAGTGACTCCACCAGCAGAATAGTGAGTGCAGCTCTGGAGTATAATACAGGATGTAACTCAGGATCAGTACAGGATAAGTAATGTAATGTATGTACACAGTGACTCCACCAGAATAGTGAGTGCAGCTCTGGAGTATAATACAGGATGTAACTCAGGATCAGTACAGGATAAGTAATGTAATGTATGTACACAGTGACTCCACCAGCAGAATAGTGAGTGCAGCTCTGGAGTATAATACAGGATGTAACTCAGGATCAGTACAGGATAAGTAATGTAATGTATGTACACAGTGACTCCACCAGCAGAATAGTGAGTGCAGCTCTGGAGTATAATACAGGATGTAACTCAGGATCAGTACAGGATAAGTAATGTAATGTATGTACACAGTGTCTCCACCAGCAGAATAGTGAGTGCAGCTCTGGAGTATAATACAGGATGTAACTCAGGATCAGTACAGGATAAGTAATGTAATGTATGTACACAGTGACTCCATCAGCAGAATAGTGAGTGCAGATCTGGAGTATAATACAGGATGTATCTCAGGATCAGTACAGGATAAGTAATGTAATGTATGTACACAGTGACTCCTCCAGCAGAATAGTGAGTGCAGCTCTGGAGTATAATACAGGATCAGTATGGTCAGTAATTTGAGTGTTACTGAAGTTTTCCTGTAGAGTGAATATGATGATGCTCAAAATGTATGCATTAAAAGGGGTAGTCTGGCATCAACAAACCCCTTTTAAAATGCCATATTATGGCATCTGTAAGTAATAGAGGGGGGAAGGGGGGAGGATCCGGGGAGCAGGTCTGTGATCAGCTTGTTTCCATAGGACTTGCAGACTAAAAAAAAGTGGTTGCCTAAACCAGAAAACCCCTTTAAAGCGTCGCACACACTGCACGAAGAGCAATTCCCTAACTCATGTCTCAGCGGTGTGCAACCTGCAGCTGTGGTGAAACTACAACCCCCAGCATACATCACAGCCTTCGTTATTGGGGCATACAGGGAGCTGTAATTTCATGAAAGCTGGAGGGCTGCAGAACGCACAAGACTAAGATTTCCTCAACCTGCCAAGGTGCCAACCCGAGACCTGATATATTTTTGGGCACAGTCACTGACACATACACAACTGTATACAATGTATATACACATACTAGGAAACAAGTCTGGCCGAAGCAATGAATAGAGCAACTCACCAGATTCCATACTCCCCATCATGGCTGGTGATGAAATGCCTAGTGGCGGCTTGTGCTGGTTGGGGGGTATTCCTGGACTTTGCATTGGAGGTTTAGGAGAAGACGTCCAACCTGGGGAAGGTACAGGTAAGGACGGAGACTTCAGGTGGACAGGGGAAGCGGCAGCAGACCCCATGACCGGCGGGGACTTAATGGAAGCAGCAGCTGCAGCCGTTGGTCCTGTCAACATCCCGGCTAACTGAGACGGCGTTTGGGGGGATTTAAGATTACCGGAGGGGGAGCCCAGCATTGGAGATTGGACCTGGCGCATGGTCGGGGACTTTAAAGGGTTTACACCGGGAGAGTTCACTTGACCGCCAGAAACGGAAACGTTATCCAAAGGCTTACGGCCCAGGCCGCGTTGACTTTGGGGTGCAACGTTGAGGTTGCCTGGGTTATTGTTTGGGTTGAGAGGTAGAGGTGGCATGTGGCTGAGCCGGCTGTTAGTCCTTTGATCGGGCCCCATCTGGTCTCTAGGGTTCCTCAGTACTCCTCCCGGAGCCTGGGACATATTGAGATAAGGCCGTGAGCCCATGCCGTAGTCCTGCTGCGAGTGCTCAAACTGCGCCTGATGCATTTTTTGCTGGTTTTGAAGCATCTCCGTACTCCCCGGCCTCATTTTAATCATCTCATCGGGACCCATGACCTCTCTCAGTTTTTGAGACATTAACTGCTGGTTAGAATTCATATTGACGTTCAGGTTCATGTCAACCTTCATGCTCATATTGCCGGGGCCCATGCCAAACTCTACGTCTCGGTTTGGGCCCATATTAGGAGGCATCCCCTTATGGAACTCCATCCGTGACGGGCTCAGCGCTGCCTCTCCCGGCATACGAGGGAACAAGCCACTCCCTGGGT
The DNA here is from genome assembly GCF_050947455.1 of Rhinoderma darwinii. NCBI lineage: Eukaryota > Metazoa > Chordata > Amphibia > Anura > Rhinodermatidae > Rhinoderma > Rhinoderma darwinii. The sequence continues at coordinate 469,041,308 of NC_134688.1, read as the reverse complement.
CCATACTCCTTTGGGGTGGCATGCCTCTGTTCATTTCCATAACCGGCCGAATGCCCTCCATCCCAAGGCCGGGGGGCAAACCGAGCTGCTTTTCTGTAACGTGCTGATGAAAAATCTCCTCCGGCAACCCTTGAGTGTTAGGAAATCTCTCGCCTCGTCCCGGGCCGCTAAATATGTTCTGTCCGGGAGGGAAATTACGTCCGTCGGGAATTTTTGGCACCTCATCTGGCCAGTTAACACCAGGAAGCCCAGGCCTGGATGCAGGATTCGGAACGTTCGGTCCTTCCATGTCTGGGTTCATCATGCCAACAAATCCAGGCAATCGCTGCATTTGGCTTCCAGGCACATTTGGATGAGGCATACCTTTTGGGGGCATGGGATGCGGCATGCCCATGCCATCTGGAAAAGGCTCGGGGCCGCCCGGACCCCAATTTTCCCCAGGGTTCATTTGATAAGGGGGTGGAGGACCTCTGACCATTCCCCTAGGTCCGTGCTGGTGTACCATCATATCCTGTAAAGACCTTTGCTGCACTACAGCCTGCTCCTGCTTACGTCTCTTTTCCTCATAGAACTCCTGCTGCAATTTTAGCCAAGCCACCTGCTCCGGGGTCATGTGGTCGAGGTGATCTTGGCCAGGCTGAGGATTCATTGGTGGGGGAACCATATCCTCCGGTGAAAAAGGCATGTCCCTATGTCCTTGGGGCCCGAATGGCATACCTCCATCAGGATGGGGCCCGGGGCCTTTGCCTAAATTTTGCGATTGAGCCATCATGGCCTGTATAGGGCCTTCAAGTTTTTTCTGAGGATTGTCCAGCATTCCAGAGTTTTGTTGAGGTCCCCCACTTTGGCCTGTAATGTCTTTTATGGCAAACTCCTTCTCATCCGGGAAAAGCATTCGCTGAATGTCTCTAAGGGTTTGTAACGACCTCTCCCGATGCTCCAACTGCTCTTGAGAAAGTCCATCGGGATTGTCTCCTATTGACGATTGATCCCCGCTCGGTACCTGCTGCGAGGAACTTTTGGACTCTGCCTTAGGGTCTACGGGAGGGGCAACGTTCCCTTGAGACATGGGGCTGGCAGCTTGATTGTTGGGCGTAGAGCTCTGCCCGCATCCTTCGGTCTGTAGTACATTGGAGTTGGCCGGGCTGCTGGCTGCAATTTTGCTCTCCACAACCCCGCCGTCTTGCCCAACTGGACAATGAGAAGCCGCAGGCTTGGATGGCTGGGCCGGACCAGGCGGATTTGATTGCACTTTGGCCGCTTGCGAATGGTTCTGCTCCTGGGGGGTAGGTGCTCGTGGGTTTGCTTTAGATTCATTGCGAATGTTCGTTGAGATTTGAGTATTCTGCAATCAAAAAGAAAAAAAAAAAAAAAAAGTTGAAGAATCTGATACGGTCATTGTCAAAATAGAAAGACACAAGAAATGTTATAATATCGATCTATATAGGGGGGGTTGGAGCTCCATTACTCACGTTTCCCCCAAAACAGCCATAGGGCTAAATGATAAAATTCTGGCAGCCTGCAGCCACCACTAGGGGGAGCGCACAGTAAATTGAATACAGCGCCCGCTGTACTCCTCAGAAACTTGGGCTGCCGTTTTGTCCCTCTTCCATGCTTTACGCTGCAGTTTAGCTTTTTTTATGTATTGCCTGCTGTGTAAAAGCGCAGCATGAAGTCAGGGCCTGTAAGGATGATTTCCATTACAGCAAGGACACTAGTACCGTATTATTCAGACTAGAAGACGCGCCCAGGTTTTAGACAACAGAAAAAAAGTCATATTTTACTACTTTTCCAAAGAAAAAACTATTGGTTAAAAAAAAAAAAAAATGTCACCACATTCTGAGAGCCAGATCTTTTATATTTTTCCATCGTTTGAGCGGTGGGAGGGCTTATTTGCGGGACGAGCTGTAGTTTTTATTGGCACCATTTATTGCTACATCCGATTTTTTTCATCACTTTTTATTTCATTCTGTTTAGCGCTAAGGTGACCAAAAAACAAAGATTCTTGGGCTTTAAAAAAAAAAATTCCTTACACCGTTCGCGTCAAATAACGCTATATTGTAATAGTTCGGACTTTTACGGACGCAGCGACACCAATTTTTTTTATTTTTTTTTTAAAGGGGAAAAGGTTTTTTGTTTTTTTTTTTACTTTTAATATTTTTTTACACTCCTGAAAATTTGTCTAACTTTTTTTTTTTTCTTACACATTTTATTAGTTCCCCTGGGGGACTTGAACCAGCGATCATTAGATCGCCGACACAATACACTGCAATACATGGATGCGTTCCGGAAACAGCGTAACCCGCTGAGCTGCACTACGGCCGGATCCCTTGACTGCCGACTAGAAGACGCAGATACTTTTTAGCAAGATTTATTCTTGCTAAAAACTGCGTCTTATAGTCCGAAAAATACGGTAAAACTAAATAATAAAGGCAACATTTGCTCATATACCGACAATGAGCCTGAATAACGGAGACCCCGGGGAGCAGCTAGAAATGTAATTAGTCCATAAACAAAACATGCAACAAAAAAAGAAAAAAGAGCAATAAATAGAGAGAAGCCCACCGTAGGAGTTGAAGTGCGCTCAGCTTTGCTGTTGGAGGTGCTCTGTATGTGGAAGAGGACAATGGATTCTGCTTGCCCCTTCATAACGGCTTCTGCAGCTCTGTGGGGGTGCGGAGGCAAAACGGTCAGTAAATACTGGAAGGTGGGGTATACAAACACAGGAAATACACACACAATGCCCCATGTGCTGCAGTCAATAAGGTTACACACACACACAAGAGAATTCCTGGGGACTAGGGAACAGCAACAACAAAAATACCAGTATTATTCCGAGCTGAAATCTCCCAGCATTCCCTGCTTGTTCAGGGTCTGCACAGCGCTTCTGGCCATTTACATTCTGGAAACTATGACGATAAGAGCCCGGGTCCCTGAAGTGTGTTCGGTCTGGGAAATACTGCCGATATACGGTCCATATATCCCGGATCGAACACGCTCGTGTGAATTCGGCCTAACCCTCAGGGGATCGTCTACCAACAAGCTTACCGACTCTTTCAAACAACAAGTAGAATTGTGATGAGGCTCTGGAGTGTAATACAAGTTTTAAGGGAAGTAACTGCAGAGGGACTCCACTCTTTAGATTCATTCAATATACAAGAAAACCTTTATCCTACTTATGCCACCAGGGATTTTATGTGTCTTGTAACCCATCAGAGTCCGGCTTCTAGAATTGTAAAAAAGTGACTCACTTGTTGGCCATTTCAGTAGAAAAGACGTAGACCACTTTTGATGGCGTTTTCCTCCCAGGTGCGGAGTCCAGCATCGTTGACCCATGGGAGGGAGTGGAAGACCTGGGGACGGAGGTATTGGAAGGGGTCATGGTATGGGGCGCGTGGGATTCCAAGGGCATCACTGGATCTGTAGTGTTGCAGTCTAGAGATGGGAAGAAAAAACAAAATATATTCGTTAAAAAGATGAAATTCCAGCCTGGATGGGCCAATGCCCCGAGGGGTCAGAAGATAAAAGAACACAGCAAGAACCTGGGTAAATATGTTCACCTGGTAATGGCAGACAGGCTTCGTATGTCTGACCCCTACAGACAGAGCAGTGAGGGAGGGCTCCTGCTGCAGCCAGTTGCCCTACAGCCAAATACAAGTCTGATCAGAGTTGTGTGAGGAGGAGGAATGGCAGAGACCGCAATTGTACAGAGAAATTATCGTACGAATATTCACATATACATAAGAATGGAAGATAATCACCAGGTTTAATAGCGTGCAACGATCAAACGATAAAACATTGGGTTTCGGCCACATCTACCGGAGTGAAAGGTTATCGTTTGTCGCAGCTACAGCCCCTCGTCTGATCAGAGATCTTCGTCACTGGAAGATCAGAGATGAGGAGTGATCGTCTGATCAGAGATGAGGAGTGGTTCTTGTTGGCGGTTGGTTCTGTTGCAAGCAGCGATCTCGGTAACGACTAATCAGCGGAAATGTTTAGCGATCATTGTTTTATGCAAAAGACCATCTTTGGAATGACTTGCTAAATCATCGCTCGTTCGTGAAAGAATACCTGCCCGTATATTAGGACCCTAAAGGCCTGATGCAATGCGTAGGGAGGAATGATTGTTCAGCCACATACATTACCTACGATTGCTCCTTATGAAAGGAGCAAATGAGCACCGATTGACGTGCTATATCATCCATCACCGCTCCTTTTCATCAGTATCGGGCCGCCTAAAAGGACCTTAAGGGGGTTTTCCCCATCTTGGACAATTATGGCATACCCACAGGATATGCCATAAAATTACAATAGATGCAGGTCTCAACTCTGGGACCCGCACCCATCTCCAGAACGGGGCTCCCTAAGCCCTGTTTCCGTAGCTACCGAGTTCCAAAACAGCGTAGCTCGCTGTTTCAGTAACTCCCATTCACTACTATGTGAGGTAAGAACACAGCATAGCTCAGCGAGCACTCGGCTGTTTCCGTAAGTCCCGACCACAAAACCAGGAAGTGGCCGGGAGCCAGCGGAGCCGAGTAAGATAGAACGGGGTGTCGGGGGACTATCCTATGGATATGTCAAATGTCCAAGATGGGAAAATCCCTTTAGGTTTCCCTGCCAGTGATGATTTATAGTAACACTAAAAGCCCTTTTACACCGTCCAATCATCGGGCAAACGAGCAGTCACAGAACGCTTGTTCCCGTTTACCGATTCCAGTGTTTACGCCATCAGATAAGCGTCAGCCTGGTAAGTCAGAGCATCTCCTCGCACTCCCCCATCGCTGGAGACAACGTGCGGAGACTCAGGATTTCCACAGATCCATTAGTGGTCGTGTTCTTGTGAAACCTGATCTTCATGTCTCCTGCGGCCCCCTCCCCGCTGCAGGGTTTCATCGCGATGATGTCACTCTTGGAATTCCCTCTGATCTCAGCAAGACTGTGTAACCCCTTCCTGGCAGAAGGCGGAGCTCCGGGGGACCCCTTCACTGCCAAGTCAGGTCCATACAGGAATCCATAAATATAGGACAATACAAACCGAAAGAACATCCCGCTGTGTTCATAGGGAGAGCAGGGATGACATACACCTCTCAAAGGAACTTTGCGGGAAAACTTTAAAAGTTCTGCGCCGTTTCTGCTGCTTATCTAAAAAGTGGCAGACAAAACAGGGGACGGCCAACTAATTTACTATAATATGCGCCAGAAAATTCCGTCAATTATAGCGCACGGGCTCATAGCCGGGGTAGATTTGACCTTCTGGCATACGGACGGCTTTATAGGAGTTGCGCCTAATTTATTAATAAGCGTGCGGTCTAAATAAATAAGGAGCATCGCACTCCAATTCTCTTTATATGAAGACTGGCGTATACCAAATGTATAGAACTTTTTATGTTTTCCAACAGTGTAGCGGCGAGGGGGCTTGTATTTTGCGGGAGGAGTTGACATTTTGAACGATTCTATTTGGGGTACATAGGACTTTGAATGCTTCAATCCATATTTTTGGGAGGCGGGGTGAAAAAAACAGCAATTCAGGCGTTGGTTTTTCATTTTAGTGGGGTTTTTGTTTTGTTTTTTATCACATTAACGTGTTCTCAATGGAGAAAACGTTTTTTTGGGGAATTATTTTGGTTTTTGACATTTAAAAAAAAAAAAAAAAAAAAAAAAAAGTTAAGTCCCATTAGGGTAATAATGCGTTCAATCGCGGACATAATATACTGCAATATTTATGGTATTGCAGTATATTACGGCTCTCAGTGTAACGCTGACAGGTATCCCATTAGGGAAGGGGTAATTTGGGATTAGCAGCAAGTGCCAAAAAAAAAATATATAAAAAAAAAAAAAACAAAATTCGGCAGTGCCGGCCACACAGGCAGGTGTAGGTCTCGGTGCAGTTTTTGTTAGTTGTAGAAATGAAAAACGTCCTCAACAACGCTAAGGCCCAGTTCACACAGTTTTTGTTTTTTTTCACAGGCAGAAAAAAAATCTGCTTCAAAATTGCAGATTTTGAGGCAGATTTTTAATTGCCAGCGTTTTTTGATCATTTTTTTTGCCTGCAGCCTTTGAATATAATATTTATTATATAACACTTATTATTTCTATGTTATTTCTGCCTCACATTGATTTTAATGAGAAGTCAGAGGTGGAAACTGATCGAAGAAAAAACATCCTTTTGATTTTATTTTTATTCCTACAAAACAGCCAAAAGCCGCACCAAGAAAAAAACAAAAAAAAAACACACAAACCTACGGGCCGTTTTTTGGTTCCGATTCAGTTTCCGAGTCAAAATCAGTGCCAAAAACACGCCTGTGTGAACGGACCCTAAATGTTTCAGCACGCTGGGTTTTAGAAAATAAAACCGCATTGGAGATTTATTAATAGCGGCGCACGGAGGACGTGGTGTCTCCCCTAGTGCAGCGCGCGACACATTTGAAGACTATGAAGCCCCGCCCACTTTTCCCAACACTATCCAAAAAAAAAGTGGCGCTGGGGTTTCAAACACGGCTTTGGGTTAAAGCGTTAACGTAAAAATCTGGTTAACCAAAAATTTCTTCGATTTGTATATAACCTGTAACTTATAAATTACAAATGAGAGGGGGGGCTAAAAACTGGTAACAACCCCCCCCCCAATATGGTAACAGTACCCCCCCTCCCCATTCTTCTGAACACCGCAGCCAGACGTGGGGCTCACCTTTAATTTCGGAGTCTGTAGTGGGGGTTCCTGGGTCTCTCTGGTCAAACGATTCAGCAGAAATACTTCTTTCCCTTTTGCCTTTCCCTTTGGCTCCATTGCCGGCCCCGTTCTTAAGTCCCATGCTGCCCCCGGGACCTTGCAGCGGTTTGGGGGTCAGGTTGCCACTTTTGGGGTCACAAGGAGACGCTTGCGACTGGCTGGCGGAGCCGCCCTGTTTCCCTTGGCTGGAGAACTTGGCGTCCAGCTGGGGGTTGCCAGAAGGAGACATCACGGAGGGAGGGTGTACCATAACCTCTGGCTTGGATTTTGGGCTGCTGGAAAGAGAAAAAAAAAACCAGGAGGATGAGGACTACAACCCCCAACTTCCATCACATGAATGTTATAGTAACCAGAAAAATTCCTATAATCCGGTACCAACGGTAACTGATCAACGTTGCAGCAAATATTCCGGATTATCGGACAGCGGTTGAAATGTAAGGTAGATCGGACCCGAAATCTGCTGTTGTGAATTTATTCATCGGGAGGAATTTCTTAATTTTTCTCCTGTTCCTGAGAAATTCCACCTTGGAGTTTTGTCCCGGATTATCAGACTTTCTGGATTATCGGATTGAAGGGGTTTTCTAAAAGGTAAAACACTGACGGTCTGTCCTGGTGTGAACGGTGGGAGGTTTTGGATTTGCCGGACCCCAGTGATGTGCTTAGAAACACCCACGGATCACTAGATATCAACATTAAACCCCGGAAAACCCCTTTAAAGGGTACCCCGCTGTAAGAGCGCGTGGTTTAGGGGGTCACCCGCTGTGCCGCCGGGACCCGATGACATGAGATCTTCCTGGAGAAGCTCTGGGTCAATACGCAGCTCTGTTTCTATGTACACAGAGACGGGAACACAGCGAGGGCTGCGCAGGGTAAATAAACGGCTGCAGTACAGACACCGGTGACAGAGCTCATACACATGCAGCAGAGCTCAACAGGCTCCTATAATACTTGTTTACCAGATCACCCTTTACCGTTCCCTACACCATGTCTAGAACTATTCTAGAAGTCGCCATACACAGACCGAGGACGGCTAACGATGCGATAATAGAGTACCGTTATGTGTACGCCGCTAGAACGACCGCATCCACTTAATGGAAATGCATTACGTCTTTAATAAACGGAATCTATTAAAATTCTTACTTACCTTTGATTTAACCCCTTACCACACAGCGCCGTAATAGTACAACATCGGGAGCGAGTGGTTACCTCACAATGTCGTACTATTAGGCCCTGTTCACACTGAGGTTTTTTTTGCATGCAGAAAAAAAAAATCTGCCTCTCAACTCCTGAAGGAATTTAGAGGCAGATTTTGACCTGCCTGCGCTTTCTGCCACAGTTTGCCGTGTTTTTCGCCCGCGGCCATTGAGGCTAATGCACGGATCCGGAGGCAAAGAAAACATTGCATAAAAACGCTTGGAAACTAGCGCCGCAGGTTTTTTTTTCTGCCTTCCATTGATTTCAGAGGTGGAAACGCGACAAGAAAGGACATGCCGCTTTTTTCCCCGCGAGCGGCTAAAAGCCGCCCAGGAGAAAAAAAACTGCCTCTGCCTCCCATTGAAATCAATGGAGAGCGATTTCAGCCGTTTTTTTTTTGCGCCAATTCCAATGTTGTTTCTGCATCAAAATCGGCGCCAAAAAAAACGGTGTGAACTGGGCCTTACAGGGCGGGCTCAGCGGATCCTACCCAATCCGTAGCAGGCGTCCCATCAGTAAACCCTTTTTTCCCATAAAGTCACAATTCCGGAGCTTCTTCTCTCAGAACTCTACCGTGTGGTGTTCTGGTTATTCCTCTTGGAAACTTCTGAATAAATTGACCACTGGGTGTTACCATTTCGCTTGTAAAAGGGGCACGTCCCGAGTCTGTCAGCACTGATTGGACATGGTCAGACTGTAGGGACACCCCCCAACTAATAACACCCGGTTGACAATGTATTCATATATTTCCAGGAGGAATAACAGAGGATCGGCCCAGTGGGAATACAACGATTTACTAAAACAGACCCGTCAGGACAGGTGAGAGTTTAGGGGAGCAAGGATTTTGTGGGTACGCCGCACGTCTCGTACCTCTGTGTGTTTCCTGACGGGGAGTTTCGCACTTTGGGGTTACTGGAATGCATTGACAGGGATCCGGAGCTCACAGTCACAGACGCGGTGGGGCTCGCCAGGTTCTTTGGAGGGCTGGGGGACTTCAGAGGAGCTTTCTGTGAAGTGCTTTTGTCAGTGTTGTCCTTTTGCTCGTCCTTTTCCTTTTTGTTTCGCTCTCTCTTGTTGAAGTGGGTTCTCCCCTCCTGCAATTCCAGCATTCTTCGGACATGTGGCTGTCGCTGCGGAGGGAACGCCGTGCATCGCCGGGGCACACTGCAAGACAGAGCGGGGCAAACAACAACAGCAGTTAGAGTACGGTCGCTGCGTGACGGAGCGCGGCGCGGGCCCTGCGGTACAACGCGCTCACTGCCTCCTCAGCGTCTAATAGGGACCTTATCCAATGTCACACATCCGGCGGTCCGGGAAGTCTTAGTTAATTTGTAACGGATTGTCCTTTGCAGAATAATTGCGCCAACGTCGCGAGTCAGACAAATGAACGCCGGTTTTCCAATATCTAATAATTCCCAGGACCGTCTCAAAACGCAAACCGTAAACAAGTCCTTCCTGTAAATCAATGTTACCCAATTAAAGAGGCAGCGCCGGTCTATGGGCACCCGGGACTCAAGGACGAGCGGGAACAGATACATTCCATCAAAAACAGGGGGGGGGGGTCCTAAACTTTTATATATAAAGCCGTTAAAAAAACGACACTTTGAAATGTAAAACTTTATTCTTATTGCTTCGTTTCAGTGGCAGCCAGCAGTAACTGGCCTTGTTGCCCATAGCAACCAATCACAGAGCAGCATAAGGAATGAAAGTTGAGCTCTGATTGGTTGCTATGGGCAACAGACATGCTTGGGGAAATGAGGCCCAATGTTTTCATTCTGGTTGCCATGGCTACTTCCAGGTTTGTTTACAGTAAAAAGTCCAATAGTCGATCACCTCAGAGAACGGGCGTTACACGGACGACCCGACACCGCCGGCAGCTCCTTGCTCTGGCTCATAGTGGGGGTGCAGAAAGAGGAGACCCCCCCCTCCATGTTATGAGTCTGAGACAACCCCTTTGAATCAGCAAGAGAATATTTTTGGCCCGTGCCGGATTATCAGAATTTCTAGATGATAAAGTGCCGGACTAATGGACTTTTACTGTATCTGTGCGCTTTCTAAGCTTTAACCCCGTACGTATACAATCAGATCGGAAACCCCACTGTTTACACTGCTGGCTGCATTCAGAACAAAATAGAAGTCGATGTTTACGGTCATATTTTTATTTTTTTTAAGTTAATGATCCGCCACATCGGCCTTTGTGATGTGTGAGGAAACCGGGGGTCCTAAAGAAACGAGATAATGGGAGGGTCACAAATTTAAAGGGTGTGTCTGAGATTAGAAAAAAAAAAAAAAAAAAAAATTCGATTCCCCCCCCCCCACACCCCCCGGAAACCATGTCACTCGTCCATGGGCTGTGTCTGGTATTTAAATGAACGTGGCTGACCTGCAATACCACACGCAGCCATGGACAAGAGTGGCGCTGTTTCTAGGAAAAATAAATTAAAGCCGTAGAACCTTTTTTTCTAATCTTAGACAACATTTATTGTAAAATAAAGCAGCATTAGAATAATTACTAGAGAAGAACACACAAAAGACGTCATTACAGGACTAAAAAACGTACAGCAGATCGTCACTGCACCGCACAACTATGGCAAGACGTGCCGCCGGAGATCTACTGCAGCCTGGCAGTCCCCTGCTGCAGCCGGGTGTCACTGTACCCGGGCATGGCGCATCAGGGTAATTGTACAGTCATGGATTATTCTAGACAATTGCATCATCAAGTACCGCTACACTGGCGACAACTACTAACAATGGCCACAAGTACAAGTAACATTCAGGGTTGTCACACAGCAACAATCTGACCACCGTTTTTTGAATTCTATTCATTTACAACTCAGGAAGTCCCTGGAGATTAAGGAGGTTTTTTTCTTATATGTGTGAAAAAAAAACAAAAAACATTGGCACCGTATTCGGCTCTGTTCACATTGCACACAAGCTTTATGTTCAGAGCATAGACTCAACCCAATGCCTGACATGGCACTGAATCGCATACAGCGGCAGACATCGCCCTTGGGGTCCCACGCAGGGCACTCTTGGCCTACGGCCCCGATAGATGCGTCAGCATGTGAACATGGCCTTACTGATCCGTATCACATGACGCTGCTCTGTACGGGATTTTGGGTCCTGGATGTAAACAATCTATGTTCCTTTTCACCGACAGCAAGCAAAGCTCTTCAAAATGGCCGATTAAAAGTCGTTTTCTAAGAATTTAAAAATACTTTGATATGCGTAAAGCAAAACAAACTTGGAATATACTTATCTTCGTGAGTTAGTGTTGTGCCGGCGCCGCTGATCTTTCTTTATTGACAGTATGCAATGACGTCGCATCACCGACAACTACCACACGATGTCACGTCAGTCGTTCAGTGGCCAACGTGATCACACGGCGTCATATCCGCGCATACTGTAAGGACTGGCGGAGATCAGCGGCGCAGGATCGGCACAGATTCAGTACAGAAGTAGATTACAAATTCACAGGCTGGCTGGGTATACCTTCGCCCGTAATCACACTCAATATAAAGAGGTTAAGAAATTAAGCAGCGACTTCGACGACTGATTGATAATCAGAAGGTGACGCTGCAAAGCGGGGGGGGGGGGGATGGGCAGCGTGCCCGGGGAAGGCCGCCTGGCAACTCTTATGTAAACATGTTCTACCTGGTAATTATTTGCTCTCCGATTTACCAGCTTTTTATTTTTCTCCGTCTCGGAGGCTGGAGTCCGGGCAGGGAAGGTGCGGATCAGCGGCGCCGCACCGGAGAAGACTTCCGCCCTCGGCTCTTTAGCGCTCGGGTTTGTATAATTAAACTTGGCTTCTCCTCGTCATTACTCACCAGGGCCCCTGGGGTCACGATACAGCGCTACTCATCCTGGTAGTCAGTGAGGACCCTCGCAACGGAAGCGCAATTACCTGCAAGAGAACAGAGAATCCGTTCAGCTGGAGGAAGGAGAAACCATTCATAGCGGAATTAACTCCTCGAGATCAGGAAGGAACAAAGACAAAGTTGGAGGAAAATCCCCTATTAAGTCCAACGGGCTACACATGAATAGAGCGGCGTTCTGAAAGCGAGCCGATCCTGGGAAAGCTGGGTGACGACAACCAATCCGGCCCCCATTACAGCTTAGACAGGGTGGGTCACACCGCTTTTTAAGACTCCTGAAAGTTAAGTCATCCCAACTAGGGATATATTAGTTTTATTGGTTGTCACCCAGCTTTCCGAGACACAAACACAGCTGACAACCAATACGGCCCCTGTAACAGCTCCCACGTTCACCCAGCTTTCCAAGACTCCTGAAAAGCAAACGATCAGATATTGGTTGCCTCCAGCGTTCCTACAAACACATGAGAACCAAAACGGGCCGTCTTATAACTCCCATGATCACCCAGCTTTCTAGGATTCCTGAATGGAAAATGGAGTCATGTATCATGCTCCTATTTTTCTAGACTGCCATCAATCTGTCTTGGAGAGGTGGTAGATAACACATATGGGAGCCACAATGGCCATCACCCAGCTTTCCTATTGGCGGATAAACAAAACTGCCCCCATTACAGCACCCATAGGGTTTGTCACACAACTTTCCAAGATTCCAGAACAGATTAGCCGAATCATGCAGCGATTTCTCTTTGGAAAACTTAAAAAGCTGGGTGATAAGGCTCATATTGGCTGTTCGTTTATAGGAAAGCTGGGTGACAACCAATACAGCCCCCCACAGGGGTCCCCACCCAGCTTTCCAAAGACAAATCACTGCATAATTAAGTCGACGTCCCATTCAGGAGTCTTGGAGAGCCAAACAAGCAGCCCCTTTCTGGGAAAGCTAGGTGACTCCAAATACGACCCCCTTTTTACAGCTCCCAGATGAGTATTCACCCAGCTTTACAGGACTTCTGAATGGGTAGATCTGGATGAGCGCACGATGTAGAGCCGCGACCGCTTTCCCGGAAACTGATATAAAGCGAATAAATGGCTGAGCGTGAAGAACTTTCTATTAGATCAATGAAGCAGGAAGGATAAGCGGCACCCGCAGCGTCTACATATCATGGGGGAGAATTTGAAACCGGACAATATATAATTAATCGTGGAAGACTTGTTAATGAAGATCCAGAGCGCGAACTCAGAATCACATTGTCTACCCGGCGACGACAAAACACGGAAGTCACAGCGTCTACAGTGACATCAATCTCGTCTCGCGACCAGCAGATTGGCAACTTCCTCACAGAGCGACGCAGAACGCCCGCTGCCAACACATATCTCGGCGAAAACCTGCACCCACGTGCCATACTGGAAGTCACCCAGCTTTCCTAGAAACCCTGAGCGGTTAACAGATTTTTAGGAACAAAGCTGTTGTAATTCAAAATACGATAAAACATTTTAACTTTCGAAAAAAAAAAAAAAAAAGTCAAGAACACTGCTTGCTGCCAGACAATGGGAACATTCTTGTTTACATACAGAAAACCCATCATGACCGAATACATCTCACAGCTGAGGGTTCGTCAACATTATACCCAGTCTAGACAATCCTCTGCAGAAGCAGCACAAATCTCTTCCCTGTCCCATTTGTTACAATGTATCAGTGCAGGTAAAATGTAATCAGTCTGGAGTCCGTGCTATTTATCTCACGAAGCGCTGCCAAGACTGGATACAACGGTAGCAAACGGTCAGCAGTGAGAAGAATTAGGGCTGTAGAGGTTTTCAGGATGTAAACAAAGAATGTTACATTCACTGACAGCAAGCAGAGTTCTAAAATAAATAAATGGTGAGGCGTTTAAAAGCAAAGTCTATTAGCGAATTGCAGAACTTTTCATGAAGCTTTATTTATCACATTGCTTGAAGACAGGCAGGACATGGGGGCAGAATGATCAAATGTCCAGCAGTAAAACTGTCCTTGTTGGACACAGCAACCAATCACAGTTCAGCTTTAATTTCTTAACCTGCTCTGGAAAAATGAAAGCAGCGCTGTGATTGGTTGCTAAGGGTAACAAGCCCATTTTTACTGTTAGACACCACTGCAAGCTCTGCTAACATGTCATTGTTGTGTCCGCTCATGCTGAAAATCCTGCACAGTGGAAGCTCCCCACTGATAATTAAGCTTATAAAAAGGTAAGATATGGCCGCTGCCGGGGACACACAGAGGAAGATTTATGAAAACGAACAGAGAAACTGCCTGTTGTCAATAGCAACCAATCACAGTGCAGCTTTCATTTTTAATACAGCTCTGGAATAGTTAAAGCTGCACTGTGATTGGTTGCTATGGACAATAGAGATTTTCTTGAAACATGAAAGCTGCACTGTGATTGGTTTCTAAGGATAATAGTTTTCTGTTAGACCGTTTTCAAAAATTTCCCCCATCGACTCACAAGACCCCCCAGCACGTTTACAACCCCAGAAATCACTATATTGCTGTTTATGGCAGCCTGTGTTCTGCAGTCCAGTCACAGAGCACAGGCTGCCACAACTGGTGCCTGTGGGGATTTTTCTACATTAGCAATGGTCTAATAGTCCCGGGCACGTTATATGTAAACAAATGGGCAATGGTCATAACCCAGCCCCCCACCCTCTTATATACAGCAGTGCAGTCCAAGCAAGCCCAAAACACATCAGCGTCCGGGGGCTGTCCAGTCGTGGGGGCTGTATAACACTGTCACTGAATCGCCTATTGGAGTCTCTGGTAGTCTGGTTGCTTTTTAGCTCGGCTTCATTAGCACACAGCCATGACTCGAGCTCACAGCTACACCGTCAAATAGAAGTCGGATATCACTTCATGTCCCATCAGGTTTCTGATCTATTTCTCCGCCATGCTTTACACTGCAGCTCTGCTTGTTCAGATGAAGGAAAAGTTGATTATAGAGTAATGATAACATGGTCACCTAGCTTTCCTAGAAACTGAAAACTAAAATAGCTGAATAGAATTTTTGGCGGATGAGTCGCGCACTGTTCAGCGGCGCCCTTTAACTAGTAAATAAGCGCACTATATGCGGCGTCACCCAAGGTATGGCATGAATAAATGAGACAGAGGTCATAAATCTGTCACTAATTAGACAGCACATCTCCATGTCACGTAATTACACGTCCTGCTCACCCGGCAAGGCCTCTCATATTATTATTATAAATCACGGGACGTGCACTTGGCCGCGGCCATTATTTCCTACGAGCCCGGACCGCAGAACACGGCCGTAATAAGACACGCCCGTTCTTTCTGTGGCTCCCGGTCCATGCACGGACCGTGGAAACAACAGTCGTGTGCATGGCCCCATAATAATGAACAGGGCCGCAATTCTCCTGTTGATTTTTGGGGGAATTGCGGCCGCAAAAGCACGTTTGTGTGCAAATCGCCCCCGACCAGACGAACGCACGTTACACAGAGGATATGCGGTAAAGAGCATTACTCAACTCTCCTGGAGACCTGAAAAGCAGTGTGTTAAAGGGGTCGTCCAGCAAGTGCAAAACTACAACCAGCGTCTGATGGGCAGGCTGGGAGCCCTAGTACTGGGCAGGCTGGGAGTCCTAGTACTGGGCAGGCTGGGAGCCCTAGTACTGGGCAGGCTGGGAGCCCTAGTACTGGGCAGGCTGGGAGATCTAGTACTGGGCAGGCTGGGAGTCCTAGTACTGGGCAGGCTGGGAGTCCTAGTACTGGGCAGGCTGGGAGTCCTAGTACTGGGCAGGCTGGGAGCCCTAGTACTGGGCAGGCTGGGAGCCCTAGTACTGGGCAGGCTGGGAGCCCTAGTACTGGGCAGGCTGGGAGCCCTAGTACTGGGCAGGCTGGGAGCCCTAGTACTGGGCAGGCTGGGAGCCCTAGTACTGGGCAGGCTGGGAGCCCTAGTACTGGGCAGGCTGGGAGCCCTAGTACTGGGCAGGCTGGGAGCCCTAGTACTGGGCAGGCTGGGAGCCCTAGTACTGGGCAGGCTGGGAGCCCTAGTACTGGGCAGGCTGGGAGATCTAGTACTGGGCAGGCTGGGAGATCTAGTACTGGGCAGGCTGGGAGATCTAGTACTGGGCAGGCTGGGAGATCTAGTACTGGGCAGGCTGGGAGTCCTAGTACTGGGCAGGCTGGGAGATCTAGTACTGGGCAGGCTGGGAGATCTAGTACTGGGCAGGCTGGGAGCCCTAGTACTGGGCAGGCTGGGAGCCCTAGTACTGGGCAGGCTGGGAGCCCTAGTACTGGGCAGGCTGGGAGCCCTAGTACTGGGCAGGCTGGGAGTCCTAGTACTGGGCAGGCTGGGAGTCCTAGTACTGGGCAGGCTGGGAGTCCTAGTACTGGGCAGGCTGGGAGTCCTAGTACTGGGCAGGCTGGGAGTCCTAGTACTGGGCAGGCTGGGAGTCCTAGTACTGGGCAGGCTGGGAGACCTAGTACTGGGCAGGCTGGGAGTCCTAGTACTGGGCAGGCTGGGAGTCCTAGTACTGGGCAGGCTGGGAGTCCTAGTACTGGGCAGGCTGGGAGTCCTAGTACTGGGCAGGCTGGGAGTCCTAGTACTGGGCAGGCTGGGAGTCCTAGTACTGGGCAGGCTGGGAGTCCTAGTACTGGGCAGGCTGGGAGTCCTAGTACTGGGCAGGCTGGGAGTCCTAGTACTGGGCAGGCTGGGAGTCCTAGTACTGGGCAGGCTGGGAGTCCTAGTACTGGGCAGGCTGGGAGTCCTAGTACTGGGCAGGCTGGGAGTCCTAGTACTGGGCAGGCTGGGAGTCCTAGTACTGGGCAGGCTGGGAGTCCTAGTACTGGGCAGGCTGGGAGTCCTAGTACTGGGCAGGCTGGGAGATCTAGTACTGGGCAGGCTGGGAGATCTAGTACTGGGCAGGCTGGGAGATCTAGTACTGGGCAGGCTGGGAGATCTAGTACTGGGCAGGCTGGGAGATCTAGTACTGGGCAGGCTGGGAGATCTAGTACTGGGCAGGCTGGGAGATCTAGTACTGGGCAGGCTGGGAGATCTAGTACTGCAGTCAATGAGAGCCTCAGGTTGGAGACCACGCAGCTTAAGGCCACATGTAGACGATGCGTATTACGTGCAAATTTGGCGCACAGATTTTCCTGCAGGCAATTCCACAGCGTAATACGGCGCCAGCAAAGTAAAAGAGCGTTCAAGAATTCTCATTTACACGTTGCAGAGTTAAAGAATAATTACTTTAAAATCCACATGTCAATTTTGCATTTCCGCCTGCAAATTGTATCGAACAAGTTTATAAAAAATGCACCAAAATCTGCAGCATAAAACTGAACCGATATCTGCATCAAAACGTAAAATCCCATAAAAAAAAACAGAAAACGCACTATTAGGCCAAATTCAGACGACCGTGTTAGACATCCGTGTGACAGCCGTTAAAACCACGGTCGTCACGTGGACGGATGCATTTCAATGGAGCCGTTCAAGCGTCCGTTGGACGTGTCCTATTTTCTTCCGTTTTCGCAGATCCCTCGATAGACTCAAGTCTATGGGGATCCGTGAAAACAGGACCCGCACGGGGGCAACTCGTACGTCAAAAACGGCCGTTCTTCACGTCCAAGTTTCCCCTCGGTCTGAACCCTTAGGAGCGGATTTTACCTGCGGAATTACCTGCGGCTTTGATGAGAATTTTTCGCACCAAATTCCGCAACGTGTGCCCGTAGCCTAAAGAAGTATTGAGAATTCATGATACACAAGACAGGTGATAAATGTCTGATCGCTGGGACCCCCTCAAATCACTAGAACGGGGGTCCTGAACTTCCATTCCTTCTCACTGAACCCCCGCCCCTCGCAGTAAGCAATACGAGCAAGCGCGCTGCCGCTCATCTTTAAAGGGTAACTAAATGCTTAAACTTCGGACGTGTCACAAGGAGTTTTGACTGGTGGGGGCCCAGGCACTGAGACCCTCACTGATCGCTAAAAAGAAGCGGTAGAAGTGCTCGTGTGAGCGCTCAGCCGCTTAGTTTCGGCTTTTTCCAGATATCAATGTAGCGGAGTACGGGCTCAATAGAAAGTCTATGAGTCCGTACTCCGCTACATCGGCTTCCTGGAAAAAGCTGAACAGAAACAAAGTGGCTCAGCGCTCACACGAGGACTTCTGCTGACTCGTTTTAGCGATTGGTGGGGGTCACGGTGCTCGGACCACCACCCATCAAAACTTCTGACGTGTCAGAAGTTTATTGAACGTTTAGTTAGGCCCCATGCACACAAATGTGTTTTTGCGGCCGCAATTCACCCACAAATCTGCGGTCCCATTCATTACTATGGACCATGCACACGACCATGGTTTCCACAGTCCGTGGATTGCCCGGGAGCCCGGACCGCAAAGAGATCGGACATGTTATTACGGCCGCATTTTGCGGGCCAGGCTCATTGAAATGAATGTACACGCCCACGCGCACGGTCCCCCGATGACACTCCGCGGCCGTCCGAGCCGCAAATCACGGGCCGTGCACACCACTACGGTCGTGGGCATGAGCCCTTACCCTTTTTCAAAAACGCCCCGTCAGAACAGAACGCCTTTTTACCCATTGAAATCAATGGGCAGATGTTTGGAGGCGTCCCGCTTCCGATTTTTCGGCCAAAAATAAGCAGTGTGAGCATACCCTTAGAAAACCTCTCCGATTAGGTTGTCCAGGTATTTTATATTGAGGCCTATCCTTAAGATCGGTCATCCATATTAGATCGGTGGGGGGGTTCGACTCCCAGCAACCCACCGATCAGCTGACTGAAGGGGCCGTGGCAACAGACGCCGTGGCCTCTTCTTAGCTTACCTGGCAGAGTGCCGTCCACCTCCGTAGCGGCTGTGCCTGGAATTAGTCTCTGTCCCATTCAACTGAACGGGACTGAGCTGCGATCCCAGGCACAGCCGCTACGGAGGTGCACGGCACGGTGCCTGGTAAACATTGAAGATGAAGCCGATTGGCATGGGAGTCGGACCCCCCCCCCCCCCCCCCGCTGATCTGATATTTATGACCTGTCCTAAAAAGCCATTGATATAAAATGCCTGGAGAACCCCTTCAAGATGGCCATAAGTGGGAAGATTTACCCCCGACCCAATCAGCATCCTGCTATTTCTCACTGGTGGTTAAAGGGCCATACATCCTATACGCTGCCTGATAGGAAGACATTGCTATTGGTCAACGCTCTCGTACTGTCGTTAATAATCTGCTCCTTTGACAGTAGGATCGTTCATTATCACTGTTAATATTCAACTGAACTCACTGTGCAATGCCATTTACTGCTCCCTGTTATCAGCCATTTGCTACTGGAGAAATGGAATCCAGCAGGCAGATTGTGGTCAACTCTCCCGTAACAACAAGGCCTAATGGGGACGCCATCTTTAAATGGAAAATAGGAATGCGTGGTCGCCCTAACTAGACACGTGCCGCTCAGGGTTCTGGGAAAGCGGAACGTTACAGCCGTCATTTATCTCATTGTCAGGGCTGTAAAGAAAAGGACGTCGGTCATTAGAGCCGATCTGCTCCCGCCGATCTTATCTACGCGCGACTGGATTCAGATAACGCAATTAGACTGCGACGTGTGAACACACCCAAACATTCTGCTCTCCAGACTGATACATTGAAACGAACCCTCAGGGCAGAGACGTACAGTCAAATTCCTTTAATGCAGAATAGGAGAGAGCAGATGGGTGCCGGATTGTCAGAAGGTCATAGATAAGTATATAAAGCTCACACATAAGGGCAGGGAACCCCAGAAAGAAAGCCAAAAAACCACATTTTATATAAGTGACAGGGTTATCTAGACCGGCTCCAAGAGTAGCAAACCCTCAGCTGTAACTCGTATTAGGTCTGCCCAGGTTTTCAGGCCATTGGTTGTAAAGAATAAATGCTCACAATTCACTGACAGCAAGCAGAGTTCTTGGCATGGTGAGGAATTGATACACAAAAGTAGATTAGAAAGTTGCAGAACTTTTCCATTATACAAATAATTTTGAATCCTCTACAGCGGTCACCAACTCCAAGGGTCCGCAACACACTGCCGGGTAAGTAAACGCCAAGCCTGGGGCACCGCTGCTGGAAAACTACAAGTCCAAGCATGCCCAGTCACCCAGCCTGCATGGGGTGGAGGACCAGTCTGTCAATACTATAGGAGATCCTGTATGCTCTCTACACATCAACAGCACAAATCCCTCAATTTGTTACAGTGTATCAGTGCAGCTAAAATGTGGAGTCCAGATTAGAATTGTCTAGATAGGAGATAAATGTAACAAATCATCAGCTGTGATGAGTTAGGGCTGTACAGGTTTAACACTAGGCTGTGAGATGTATTCGGTCTGTACAGATTGTTAAATTTCTGAATGTAAACAAGGTGCAAATTCACTGACAGCAAGCATAGATTTTAACACGTGTGCGGCGTTGCGACAAAGTATATTCGAAAGTTGAAGAAGTTTTCATTTTACAAAGATTGAAGTAGATTTTGCTCCTTGGGGATTATTTATAGATTGGAGTTTCACGTGTTTGTGCACAAGTGTTGTCATAGGAGCAGCAGCTGAAACCTGCACCTATGACAACCCCTAAGGGAGGGCACATGGACTGTATTACACAGATAGGCCGAGTCCTCCAAAGCAGGAGCTGCTCTTCAATCTGGATAATAGAGGGGACTCCACCTGTATGTTCTTCTAACGTTAGATGGAGAATTCCTTTAAGGCCATAGGACTTCTACGGAGAGTCCGTGCCGCAATTACGATCAGGACACTCATCCACTAGACCGAGCAGAGATCAGCTACAAAGAGCGTCCTTCCCTCTGGAGGACCCGGCATGTCCATGCTTTGCATGGAGAGGCTATCGATTTCAATGAGTAATGTGTAATGCTTTATTTCCCCTGTGGTGGCGCTATAGAGGAATTAAACACTTACTGCCCGGTTCCCCCAGACAGGACAGCAGATTGTGAACAGCCTGCGATCAGCTGATCATCAGGCGACCCCTCTAACAAAAAGTGAGAACTCTCTACACTCGAAACGAGAACATTTT
Organism: Rhinoderma darwinii; assembly: GCF_050947455.1. NCBI lineage: Eukaryota > Metazoa > Chordata > Amphibia > Anura > Rhinodermatidae > Rhinoderma > Rhinoderma darwinii. The sequence goes on along the minus strand of NC_134688.1, from coordinate 469,020,466 downwards.
TCACCATGCTTTACAGTGCAACAGCATCGCAGGACAGACAAAATCCCTCACATCCGTTAAAGGGTTTTTCCGTTGTTATGATTATTATGTATTCATTGCGTAATGAAAAGTTCCGCAACTTTGTAGTATCCTTTGTATTTCAATTCCTCGTCATTTTCAAGATCTCTGCTTGCGGTCAGTGATTGAGAACATTCTTGTTTATAGCCAGAGGCTAAAAACGTCTGGATGTAAAACATTGTACCCAGTCCGTCAGCTAAATACATCAGCAGCGCCAATCGCTCTCCTTCCCTGACAGTTTGCTACTTTGTGCCAGTGCAGGTAGAACGTATTGGGTCCGGAGTCCAGGATGTTTACCTTGCTGAGTCTTGGATGGACTGAATACACGACCGAATCCTCAGCTGCGAGAAATATCAGGTTTTAGGGATGGGAAGGCCAATGTTTCCATTCACTGATAACAAGCAGAGATCTTGAAAATGGTCACGAATTGAAACAAAAAGGATATAAAAAAAGTTGCAAAACTCAAAATAAAAAACCTGATTAATAAAGCTGCGGTTACTATGGATACACCAGCCAACTATAAACGCTTAGATACGGTTGTCAGGCAGCAGGTCCATAGCAACCAGTCACTCTCAGGTCTTCACCCCAAAATTAAAGGGCATGGAAGTAGTGAAGTCAAACACACAAATCTCATCTACACCTCACAGGGGTTCAACAGGACAATACTAATAATAAAAAGAAAGCCCACCCTGCATTTACAACCGCTGCACCGGGTGCCCATATACACGTCACACCCCTCCCCCCAAGTCAAGTCCTTCTAGACCAGCAAATGTCCCTGGAATACGACAGCACAGGGCTCATTCACAGCAATGCCATGACGGTTCCTCGTTCTTCCCGGACCATCAGTTTTTACGGAACGCGGGAAAAAAAAATCCCAGCACACCGGCTTCTCCGAGGAAAAGTTCTGCAACTTTCTAATATACTTTACGTATTAATCCCTTACCACGTTCAAGACCTCTGCTTGATGTCAGTGATGGGGAGCATGGTGGTTTACATTCAGAGGTTGAGAATTCAAACAGACCTAGTACTTCTCACAGCTGAGGGTTTGTTACAATTGCATCCAGTGTAGACAATCCCCTGCGAGATGAACAATCTGGACTACAGGATGATACATTTTACCTGCACTGATACATTGTATCAAACGATCAGAACAGAAAGGGGATTTGTGCTGATGTGTTTAGGATGTCAACAACAATGTTCCCATTCACTGACAGGAAGCAGCGATGGTGAAAACGGCAAGGAATTGAAACATTAGAAAACGTTAAGAACGTTCCATTATAAAACGGTTTGTATCTGTCAAACACTGGTGTGAATGAGACCCAACCCCGTGCGGACAGTAAATCTCAGCCACCCAATCCCCTCCAATACAAACCTAATGTCACTCTCCAAAGATCACCCCAAAACCAAATACCAGGTCACCACCACAAACAGACGACCCGTCACCCAATGCCCCCTGCTCTCCGGTCAGCAGCTCCAGTGACACCGGTCTAGACCCCTACAATGCCAGCTGTGAGCGCCCGCCTCAGTACAACACCAGCCTAGCGGTACAGGTCCCTGTGATCCCTACAGCAGCTCCCCCGTACACCCGCAGTCCCCAAATAACATCACACTTACTACAATCTCCATGTTCTGCCAACGTCCCTACCACTAAGTGGCCCTGCCTCAGACCCGTCCTTATCCCAGAACCCTCCGTCCCCGCAGAGCCCCCGTCCCCACCCCGCAGAGCCCCCCCTCGTCCCGTCCTCACCCCGCAGAGACCCCCTCGTCCCGTCCTCACCCCGCAGAGACCCCCTCGTCCCGTCCTCACCCCGCAGAGACCCCCTCGTCCCGTCCTCACCCCGCAGAGACCCCCTCGTCCCGTCCTCACCCCGCAGAGACCCCCTCGTCCCGTCCTCACCCCGCAGAGACCCCCTCGTCCCGTCCTCACCCCGCAGAGACCCCCTCGTCCCGTCCTCACCCCGCAGAGACCCCCTCGTCCCGTCCTCACCCCGCAGAGACCCCCTCGTCCCGTCCTCACCCCGCAGAGACCCCCCTCGTCCCGTCCTCACCCCGCAGAGACCCCCCTCGTCCCGTCCTCACCCCGCAGAGACCCCCCTCGTCCCGTCCTCACCCCGCAGAGACCCCCCTCGTCCCGTCCTCACCCCGCAGAGACCCCCCTCGTCCCGTCCTCACCCCGCAGAGACCCCCCTCGTCCCGTCCTCACCCCGCAGAGACCCCCCTCACCCCGCAGAGACCCCCCTCGTCCCGTCCTCACCCCGCAGAGACCCCCCTCGTCCCGTCCTCACCCCGCAGAGACCCCCCTCGTCCCGCCCTCACCCCGCAGAGACCCCCCTCGTCCCGCAGAGACCCCCCTCGTCCCGCCCTCACCCCGCAGAGACCCCCCTCGTCCCGCCCTCACCCCGCAGAGACCCCCCACGTCCCGCCCTCACCCCGCAGAGACCCCCACGTCCCGCCCTCACCCCGCAGAGACCCCCACGTCCCGCCCTCACCCCGCAGAGCCCCCCACGTCCAGTCCTCACCCCGCAGAGCCCCCCTGTCCAGTCCTCACCCCGCAGAGCCCCCCTGTCCAGTCCTCACCCCGCAGAGCCCCCCTGTCCAGTCCTCACCCCGCAGAGCCCCCCTGTCCTCACCCCGCAGAGCCCCCCTGTCCTCACCCCGCAGAGCCCCCCTGTCCAGTCCTCACCCCGCAGAGCCCCCCTGTCCAGTCCTCACCCCGCAGAGCCCCCCTGTCCAGTCCTCACCCCGCAGAGCCCCCCTGTCCAGTCCTCACCCCGCAGAGCCCCCCTGTCCAGTCCTCACCCCGCAGAGCCCCCCTGTCCAGTCCTCACCCCGCAGAGCCCCCCTGTCCAGTCCTCACCCCGCAGAGCCCCCCTGTCCAGTCCTCACCCCGCAGAGCCCCCGTGTCCCGTCCTTACCCCGCAGAGCCCCCGTATCCCGTCCTTACCCCAGAGCCCCCCTGTCCCGTCCAGTCCTTACCCCCGTCCACAGCCTCCCTGGCCCGCACACATGCAGTATTACAATCGCTGCCTCCACCTCCACACACCGGGCCCTGTCCCCTCTCAGATCTGAGCCTGCACTGTACACCCTCCGGAGGAGGCCCGGACTTCTCTCACTCCCAGGCCGGAGGCCTTTGCTGTGCGCCCCTCAGCCCGGGACCTAGCTCCTGTAAGCCTCCTCCCCGCAGCGTGTCCCCGTTACCCGGATCCAGGGCCTGCTAGCGTGGAGCCAGGCAGCGACACTCACCGGTAGCAGCAGCAGGGACGAGGCGAAGCTCCCGCCGCGGGGGGGAGGGGGGGAATGGTTGGAGGAGGAGGGGGGTATAACGTGACGCGATCACCGGGGCTCCCGCGGTCCTCACTCCCCTCACAGCCGGCAGTGCGGGCCGCTCGGCGGCAGCTTTAATCTCCCGCAGCCGCACACAAGCTCCATTGTCTTTTTTTTTTTTTTGACCCCCTCCTTCAGCACCTTCTCCTACCTCCTCCCCCTTTCCGGCTCCTGCAAGTGGTGCCTTCCTCCACCCCTCGCTGAGCTGCCGCCGAGACCACGCCTCTTTCGCTCTCAGCAGACACGCCCCTGACATTCCCAACACTTACCGCCGCTTCGTGTGACACCACGGACACGCCTACCTCGACGACAGTAACCACGCCTACTCAATTCCACACTAAAGACTTTCGCACTAAATCTGACACGCCCCCACCTGATAAGCCCCGCCCATCTTGTCTGTCTGTTCTCCCTTTCTCTCTCTCCCTCACTAGAAGAACGTTCCACTCCTAACTGCCTCCCCTTCCCACCCCTGTGTAGAGTGGTACCGCCCCCCTCCTTACCCCTGTTCCCTCCTCCCTCCCGGGGGCGGTGACGCCGCCCACCTCCATTACTCCCCCCTCACCCTCCTCCTCTGCCCGCACTGGCCGGCCAGCTCCTGATAACTGCACTGATTGCTGCTTCCAGCCGTAGTGTGCAGCCATTGTTATCCGCCGTACATCGTATCACTGGATTATACGGGATACACGGCGCATGACGCCGCACCATATCACCCTGCACGAGTCCCACCATCATACCCCCCAGAATTCATAAGAAGAAAAGAGGTTCTGCAGCAGCTGAGGTATATATTAGAAGTTACATTCCCACCACTGCTCCAGAATCGTATGATGCCTCAAAGAGATTCTGCAGCAGCTGGCTCTGTATTGAGAGGTTCTGCAGAAGCCGAAGTGTTTATTATAAGCTGCATATAACCCTCGCTGTTCTAGAACCTCAATACACAGCCAGCTGCTGCAGAACCTCACAATACACAGCCAGCTTCTGCAGAACCTCATAATACACAGCCAGCTTCTGCAGAACCTCACAATACACAGCCAGCTGCTGCAGAACCTCACAATACACAGCCAGCTGCTGCAGAACCTCATAATACACACCTCAGCTGCTGCAGAACCTCACAATACACAGCCAGCTTCTGCAGAACCTCACAATACACAGCCAGCTGCTGCAGAACCTCATAATACACACCTCAGCTGCTGCAGAACCTCACAATGCACAGCCAGCTGCTGCAGAACCTCACAATACACAGCCAGCTGCTGCAGAACCTCATAATACACAGCCAGCTGCTGCAGAACCTCACAATACACAGCCAGCTGCTGCAGAACCTCATAATACACACCTCAGCTGCTGCAGAACCTCACAATACACAGCCAGCTTCTGCAGAACCTCACAATACACAGCCAGCTGCTGCAGAACCTCATAATACACACCTCAGCTGCTGCAGAACCTCACAATGCACAGCCAGCTGCTGCAGAACCTCACAATACACAGCCAGCTGCTGCAGAACCTCATAATACACAGCCAGCTGCTGCAGAACCTCACAATACACAGCCAGCTGCTGCAGAACCTCATAATACACAGCCACCTGCTGCAGAACCTCACAATACACACCTCAGCTGCTGCAGAACCTCACAATACACACCTCAGCTGCTGCAGAACCTCACAATGCACAGCCAGCTGCTGCAGAACCTCACAATACACAGCCAGCTGCTGCAGACCCTCATAATACACACCTCAGCTGCTGCAGAACCTCATAATACACAGCCAGCTGCTGCAGAACCTCACAATTTACAACCAGCTGCTGCAGACCCTCATAATACACACCTCAGCTGCTGCAGAACCTCATAATACACAGCCAGCTGCTGCAGAACCTCACAATACACAGCCAGCTGCTGCAGAACCTCATAATACACAGCCAGCTGCTGCAGAACCTCATAATACACAGCCAGCTGCTGCAGAACCTCATAATACACAGCCAGCTGCTGCAGAACCTCACAATTTACAACCAGCTGCTGCAGAACCTCATAATACACAGCCAGCTGCTGCAGAACCTCACAATTTACAACCAGCTGCTGCAGAACCTCATACCTCAGCTGCTGCAGAATCTCTTTGAATTACATGCCCATTGATCGACACCAAGCTTCCAGTTCCCCTTTAAAGAGGTTCTGCAGATGCTGAGGCATGCATTATGCGGTTCTGGAGCAATGGTAACTTAATATATACAGCTCAGCTGCTGCAGAACCTCTGAAAAGAGAAGATCTACATACATGTATGTCAGCGATTGTCTTGTAGCTCACAGTTCTTCAAAAAGAGGTTCTGCAGCAGCTGTGGTGTGTTTAAGGGTCTATTGCAGCAAGGTAACGTCTCAGCTTCAGCAGAACCTTATGAACCAGCTGCTGCAGAACCTCTTTGATAAGACATTATCCCCACTGATCCAGAACCTTATAATGCACACTGCAGCTGCTGCAGAACCACTTTTTGACGTGGAAGGAGGGTTAAAAAGCCATCTCCGATCTCGGACAGTCCCGCTCGTTTGTCGGGACTTGCTGCTCTTTTCAAACCGGGACATTCCCTATTTGTTGGCCATACAGGTGATGTGGAAGGGACCTTACCTACACTAATACACTGCGGCAAACCCTCAGCTGGGAGAAGTCTCAGCTCTGTTTTGGACTTCAAGAAAAAGGTTCCCATTCACTGACAGCAAGCAGGGTCTAACAATTTTGCCACTGTCTAATATACTTTGTGTTTCTATTTGTCACTGTTCCTCAAGATCTGTGCTTGCTGTCAGTGAATGGGAACATTCTCGTTCACATCCAGAAACGTACACGGATCTACTACTTCTCACAGCTGAGGATTTGCTACAATTGTATCCAGCCTTGACAATCCTCTATGATCTAAAGGCTGCACAGCAGCACGGAGTCGCCTATGAATTGTGGGAAAATCGGAAAACGTGTTCCTGTGTAAATCTAGTCAAACACACCAGCAAATATCCCTCTCCTGATACCTTGTTACAATGTATCTGTGCAGGTCAATGTATCAGTCTGGAATCATGTTCTTTATCTCAGGAGTGTCTAGACTGGATGCAGTTGAAGCAAACCCTCAGCTGTGGAAAGTCTGTACCAGTTTTCAGCCTCTGAACAAGTAAAGGGGTTGTCTAGTCCCCAAACAAATTGATGCCCTCTCCTGAGGAGGGGCCATCAATATGTGATTGGTCGGGGTCCGACTCCCTGCACCCCTGCAGATCAGCTGTTTTGAAGGGGCTGCGGTGCAAGTGAATAGAACAGTTACGGAATACCGCGCTCTACCGCTACAAATGTAACGTGCGTTCAACTACGAGCGCCAGGGCCCGTTGAAACAGCTGATCGGCGGGGGTGCAGGGAGTCGGACCTCCACCAATCACATACTGATGGCCTATCCTAAGGCCAGGCCATTCGTTTTAATAACCCGGTCACTGGCAACTTTTCTTCCCATAGGAAAACATTAAAGGGTAACTAAACTTTGCTCGGATTTCCGAGAAAAAACTATCAGAAACAAAGCAGCTTTTGCCCCTTTGTTTTAGCGATCGTTGGGGATCTCACTAGGACATGTCAAAAGTTTTTTGAAAGTTTAGTTACCCTTTAAAATTGCGACGCAATATCAAATTGACTGCAATGTGTTGATCTGTAGCCATTGCCTTCAGCTCTCAAAGTAAACTGATACATTGTAGCAAACTCTTTGATATGACAAGTATTAGATCTGTACAGGTTTTAACCCCTCTGGATGTAAACCAGAATGTTTCCATTCACTGACAGCAAACAGCTATCTTAAAAATGGTGAGAAATTGAAACACAAAGTCTATTAGAAAGTCGTAGAGCTTTCCATTATACAATGATTAAGCCTTGGTGACATGAAACCGGAATATCCCTTTAATACATACATTATATACCTGGACACCGGCCCAACGCCGGCATCACGTGTAGTTTTTTTTTTTTTTCTTAACTTAATTGAAAAATCATTACTCCAGAGGAGGAGTCTTCCTTCAGCTCTGCTCGTGTAGGAATCAATATGGAGAGAATCATACGATCGATCGCTTCACTCGTCAATAACGCGGCGACTGGTAAAACAGTTGATAATATTGAAACTTGTTACGGCAAATTAGAAGACACTGACACAGTTTAACCTCTTCACAGCCACGCAGGCAACTCTACCGCCCCTTTATTTCAATTTTTCCTCTGTATTTATGTATCAGCTCTTTGAATGTCAACAAGCAAAGCTGCAGTGTAAAGCATGGGGGAGATAGAGTAGCAGCTCCAGAGCCATTGATAAGACAGGAGGATTTCAGACGACCTCAGACTCCAACAGACAATGCAGCTAAGTTGAAGTCATGTAATGACTTTTTCTAAGACATCTGCTTTAGGCTGGGTGTTCACCGGGAGATTTGGCTGTACATGGGTTGTTACCGTGACCAGGAGCCGTAAAATTATTATTAAAGATTGACACAATTTTTGCGCCAAATTTATTAACAGTGTGCAACTTTTTTTTTTTGCCATAAAATACAGACGTAAAGCAAGGGAGTCTCATATGAGGTGGTGTATGAAGTGTCCACCATATTTAGTGAGCAGCGCCAAATTTATCACAGCATATGAGCCATTCTGATCCATTTTCACCATCAGGTAACATGATGCATTTATGACCCAGGTGATAAATCTCCTCCATAGTATTGTATAAAAAATGGTGGCATTCGCCAATTATAGGATTCTAGCGCTAAGTGAACAGAGACTGAATTGTACACACGGCTGGTTTGTTAGAAAATGAGGCCCTGGGCCCTCTCTGCCCTTTGTAGTTTAAGCCAAAATAATACCGCCATATAGTGCAAAAATAATACTGCCGTATAGTGCAAAAATAATACCGACGTATAGTGCAAAAATAATACTGCCATATAGTGCAAAATAATACTGCCATATAGTGCAAAATAATACTGCCATATAGTGCAAAAATAATTCTGCCATATAGTGCAAAAATAATTCTGCCATATAGTGCAAAAATAATACTGCAATATAGTGCAAAAATATTACCGCCATATAGTGAACAAATAATGCCGCCATATAGTGCAAAAATACCGCCATATAGTGCAAAAATAATACCGCCATATAGTGCACAAATAATACTGCCATATAGTGCACAAATAATACTGCCATATAGTGCACAAATAATACTGCCATATAGTGCACAAATAATACTGCCATATAGTGCAAAAATAATACCGCCATATAGTGCACAAATAATACTGCCATATAGTGCACAAATAATACTGCCATATAGTGCACAAATAATACTACCATATAGTGCAAAAATAATACTGCCATATAGTACACAAATAATACTGCCATATAGTGCACAAATAATACCATATAGTGCAAAAATAATACCGCCATAAAGTGCAAAAATAATACTGCCATATAGTGCAAAAATAATACTGCCATATAGTGCACAAATAACACTACCATATAGTGCAAAAATAATGCTGCCATATAGTGCACAAATAATACTGTCATATAATGCACAAATAATACTGCCATATAGTGCACAAATAATACCATATAGTGCAAAAATAATACTGCCATATAATGCACAAATAATACCGCCATATAGTGCACAAATAATACCATATAGTGCAAAAATAATACTGTCATATAATGCACAAATAATACCGCCATATAGTGCACAAATAATACTACCATATAGTGCAAAAATAATACTGCCGTATAGTGCAAAAATAATACTGCCATATAGTGCAAAAATAATACTGCCATATAGTGCAAAAATAATACTGCCATATAGTGCAAAAATAATACTGCCATATAGTGCACAATAATACTGCCATATAGTGCAAAATAATACCGCCATATAGTGCACAAATAATACTGCCATATAGTGCAAAAATAATACCGCCATATAGTGCAAAATAATACCGCCATATAGTGCAAAAATAATACTGCCATATAGTGCAAAAATAATACCGACGTATAGTGCAAAAATAATACTGCCATATAGTGCAAAAATAATACTGCCATATAGTGCACAAATAATACTACCATATAGTGCAAAAATAGTACTGCCATATAGTTCACAAATAATACTGCCATATAGTGCAAAAATAATACTGCCATATAGTGCAAAAATAATACTGCCATATAGTGCAAAAATAATACTGCCATATAGTGCACAATAATACTGCCATATAGTGCAAAATAATACCGCCATATAGTGCACAAATAATACTGCCATATAGTGCAAAAATAATACCGCCAGATAGTGCAAAAATAATACTGCCATATAGTGCAAAAATAATACTGCCATAGACAACATAAATAATACCATCATATAGTGCCATGATAAATACTATGCAGTATTCCAATAATAGTTCCTTATAGAGACCACCTAATACTCATATAGTGCGAAGACAATACTGCGATACAAGTTAGTACTGCCATATACAGCCAACATATCGTTGATCGGCGCTCGTTTGCTCCTGTCACACGGAGCTATGGATGGACGAGGGCAATTATCGGAAACAAGCGTTTTGTGACCGTTAGTTTGCCCGATAATTGGCCGGTGTAAACGGGCCCTTAGACAGACATTGTAATACCGCCAAATAGTTTGCATACAATACTACAAATTTGTTCTAAAATAATACCCCCATTCGCAGCTAAATAACACTGTGCGGTTTTAGTTTGCTCCTGCACTTCCCATTTTCGGGAGCTCTCTAGGAAATAGGGTAACCACTTCCACTTACCATCCCCAAAACTGGCCCTGTGGCAGCAGGTAACCCCTCTCCCCCCTATTATCTAGATAAATTGTACACTTCCTTATGTGTATTTCATATGGGAAAAAAGTAGTCACGGGTCTCCTTTAAAATGGATCACAGGTGGAGCACCCCTTTAAGTTAAGTAAAACAATTCTTAAATAATCAGAGCGCTAGTTGTCGCCTGTCAGCCCCGGAATCATTATTTTCTTTTCATTATACAAATGAGTTTGATGTATTTCCAAAGGGGTCTTCTACTTCATGAATCCAATGGCGCTGCTCACTGCGTGGGGACTTAGTATCCATAAATACTTCATAATCATTAAAAATTCATGGCGAATATTATTTAGAATAGAATTTCAAATATTTACCTCCCTTCAAAAAATATTTTTTGCTCATGTTCACAGAGAACTTTTCCAATTTTTTTTAGGGAAACCCTATTTTTGTCACACTATATGTCCAAAAGTATGTGCCCCCCTCCCCTGCCGATCATCACCCCAATATGAACTTGTTGGACATCCCATTCCAAAACCATGGGTGTTAATACGGAGTTTGGTCCCTTTTGTGGCTTTAACAACCCCCCAATGGTGTTGGATGGGGTTGAGGTCCGCGCTCTGTGCAGCCCCCCCCCCCCAGTTCCTCCACCACAAACTCCACACCCCATGTCTTTAGGGAGCTCGCTGTGGGCGCAGTCATGCTGGAACAGGAAAGGGACAAACCCGAAACTGTTACCCCAAAGGTGGAAACTACAATTGCGTAAAATGTGTTTGTATAGTGTTGAATTAACCCTTCACTGAAAATAAGGTCCCAAACCCTGAATAACAGCCCCAGACCATTACCCCTCCTCCACCACATATTGCAGTAGTCACTATATATTCCGGTAGGTAGCATTCTCCTGGCATTCGCCAACCAAGATTCCCCCAGGAGACTGCCAGATAGTGAGCCGTTATTCATCACTCCAGAGAACACGCTGCTCCAGAATTCAGAGACGACGTGCTTTACACCACTCCAGCCGACGCTTGGCATTGGGCATGGTGATCTTCCATTTGGATGATGGCTCTCCTGCTCGGGACCTCTGAGCGAGAGTGAATAACAACGAGCAGCTCTCTCACCGGTGCACCCAGACCGTCCATGTATTGAATGTCCTGCATGTAATACCACATATCACCTGCAGTGGCCACTGCATCCCAATCTCTGAAGCCAGACCTATGGCGATCAGATGATCATCGTCCCGGCCTTCATTTTAAATAGGGGTCGTTGACGTAAGGGAACCCCTTTAAATCTAATTGAGTGTACGATTATATGGATAGCCCCTTAGAAATCAATAGGGCCTGACAAATAGAAGCTGGGTATTTTTGCAAGCCCCATTGCCTAACATTACCAGATCAGCTCGCTATATCAATATTAGGGGCCAAATATTCAGTCTGTTTCTGAATCACCGTCGAACGGATTGCACGTCTCTATTTGCCGGATCGGTAACAAGGAAGATTTTTTATTATTCCCTCATAACCCCCTCCCCCCAATACACCCCTGGCGGACCTGACTCCTGCAGTCTGGCCACAGAATACAATTCTCCTCCCGCCTGATCTCCAGATTAATGGTTTACTAGCAATACCGACATTAAGAGGTTAATAATCCGAGTGATCCTCCTCTCCAGATAAACCTTGACTACTATTTCTACTGTCTCTCTTACTCTTGGCAGCTTTACTCGGCTATAAATTCCTAAGAAAGGCCATAAAACACCTCAATTTTATATATCTCTTTCCTTGGCCAACTCCTGCCCCTGATAAGGAGGCGATGCACAGCTCTCTGCACACAAGATCGCTCTCCTTGTCAGTGTCTGCAGGGTCGCATCGCCTCACCGCCCCCCTAAGTGCTCATTCAGATGAGCGTATATGTCGTCCGTGTGACAGCCATTAAAACAACGGCCGACACACGGACTCATGTACTTCAATGGGGCCGTTCACACGACCGTTGTCCTATTTTACTGCGTATCCCATAGACTCTAGTCTATGGGGGATCCGTGACAACGCGCTTCGCACGGGTGCACCTCGGACGTGAAAAACTGCAGTTTGAACAGCCCCATTGAAATCAATGGGTCCGTGTGCTGTGCGTTGTTTCACGGATGAAATTCACGCTCGTCTGAATGAGCCCTTATACTTTGCAGTTTCCGTCAGCTCTACGGCTTAGGCTCAATGACGATTTTCTGCGCCGCGATGATCATATGGTGCGACATTAGTGTGATATTTTTAATTTTTTATTGTAATATTAACTTACGGAGGCACATTTTAATCCTAGTTCACAAGGGCATTTAAAAGGGTTGTCTTTTAAAAAGAAGCCGTCTGGCCGCCGCAGGTGCGGTTTCTCCATCACCCGGCGATCATAGGTTGTTGCCGGGTAAAGCAACGGCCGACCACACATGGCCGGTGCGGGGAAAATGGAGTATTCCATAATTTAATGGCCGCCTATGTAATACATGGACATGACAGGTCCGCCAGAACTGCTCTCAGTTCTGCGGGGACCCCTCCGTTATGTCTCCATAGGCCCTATTAGGTAAATGACATAGTTTGTCATGGTGAGACAATCCCACTATACTAGTCAGAGCGGAGAGCCACCACAAAGTGCAACTTATTCTTTGGAGGACTCGGCACAATAATGTACTATAGTCTCGCAAATGTATTTGAATGGGCGCCGTGTAATACCACATTTATCCAGCAGTGGCCAATGTAGGATAAATGTGTTGCCTCGCGCAGCTTCCCGATCGATAACCGCTGATTATCGCACTAGTGCGTGTAATGTATTTCTATGAGGTTGCAAAGAAATTGCGATTTCAAGCGACCACGATGAAGTTAGCACAAAAATTTTCGCAAATTGCACGTGATCGCCCCAACAGGGATTTAATAATTCCCACCTGAGGGCTTCAGATATTTGTCCTGTAAAGGTGCACTTTATACAGTATAGCATATTTCCTAGTGTACTTTGAACCACACAATAAATGTTGTCAAACACACATACGTGACACATGTCCTGATAACACGGTACATTATATAAAACAGAAGCGATGGGAAGGTTCAACTTTACAACCCGATTCTTTTTTTATTGCCCCAATGCATTTAACATAAACAAATTAAACTACGTTTTAATAGGCCTTGGTTAAAAATTCCCCACAGTTTGTGTTTACAGCTGCTATGCAGACCTATGTGTCTCCATGGTAACAGACTACAATTAAACCCAGTGTAGTCAGACCCTGCAGTCATGCTTCTGTCCGCCACTTCTTGCTAACCTACTATATATACTGTATGTTAGCAAAAACTAGGGAACAGTTGAAAGGGAGTATAACTGCAGAATAAGACTACACAGGGTGACTTTGTAGTCTGTTACCATGGAGACGTATAGGTCTGTATTCAGAAAACAGTAGGAAATTTTTTAATCAAACCTATTGTAAATCAGATCATCAATTTCGTTGCATCGGGCAGGAGCTGTCCAGAGACCACAAAAATGCTGAACCTGCACATTTTGAAAGGCAATATAAGCCGGTGCCCATTCAAGTGAACATGTAATGCACGCTTACGCCAAGTCTGCCAGGGCGAGCGCCCCTCATTGCAGCAGATCACCACTAAATGGGTGTCCTCAGTGTGAGACCTCCTCCCCCCTCTCTGATATCCATATTCCTTAAAGGGGTTATCTCATAAAACAACCCTTGTCCATACGCTCTTTTAAGGCATGTGGTCTTCATAGATGGGGGGTCACTTGTTTGGGCTCCTCCCCTATGAGTCAGAACTGAGTCGCCCTGTAAGGGTATGTTCACACGACCATTTTTCAGGCGTAATGGAAGTGTTTTACGCCTCGAATTACGCCTGAAAAGACGGCTCTAATACGTCGGCAAACATCTACCTATTGCTTGCAATGGGTCTTACGATGTTCTGTGCAGACGAGCTGTCATTTTACGCGTCGCTGTCAAAATACGGCGCGTAAAATGACGGCTAGTCAAAAGAAGTGCAGGACACTTCTTGGGACGGTTTTAGAGCCGTTTTCTCATAGACTCCAATGAAAGCAGCTCCAAAAACAGACGTAAAAAAAACGCAGCGAAAAACGCGAGTTGCTCAAAAAAGGTTTGAAAATCAGGGGGTGTTTTCCCTTGAAACAGCTCCGTATTTTGAGACTTTTTAACTCTGCGTGTGAACATACCCTAAGACTGCATCTGAATGACTGCCATGTAATTCTACATTTCCCCTACAGTGGCCACTGTGGGGAAAATTAGTGGCCAGATGCGGCTTCTCCCGGCAAAAACAGCTGAAGAAACATCCTCTTTAAGGCTGGGTTCACACAGAGTTTTTTGCAGGCGGAAATTCAGCCTCAAAATTCCGTTTGGAAGTTTGAGGCAGATTTTCCTCTCCCTGCACGCCGATTATGGCGGCGTTTTTCGCCCGCGGGCATAAAACGCCGCGAAATGCACTTTCTCTGTCTCCCATTTTTGTCAATGGGAAGTCAGAGGCGTAAACTCCCGAAGATATGGCATGTCCCTTCTTTCTCCCGCGAGACGGTTTTACCGCTCGCGGGAAAAAGACGCCTCCGCCTCCCATTGAAATCAATGGGAGGCATTTTCGGGCCGTTTTTGACGTAAAAAAACTTGTCAAAAAACTCTGTGTGAACATAGCCTAATAGGCCATGAGGCAGTATTTCATTCCCTACTCTGGTAGGGGGTAATGCCCCTTCGCCTTCTAATTCGGAGTTCTTCAGATCTCAGAGTCTCTTGTTCTAATGTTCGATTAACTACAAGGAGACTTTAAAGGGTAACTAAACTTTTATAAAACTTTTGACATGCCAGAAGTTTTGATCGGTGGGGGGTCCGCTTAGTTTCTGATCGGCCTTCCTCGGGGTGGTGTATGGGCTCAATAGAAAGTCTATGAGACCGAGGAAAGCCGATCAGAAACGGAGCGGCACAGCGCTCACCCGAATTGATTCTGCAACTTCGTTTTAGCGATCAGCGCTCGGACCCCCACCGATCAAAACTTCTGACATGTCAAAAGTTTTATAAAAGTTGAGTTACCCTGTAATGCAGCCAGAATACGGAGGGGCAGGGTACTTATAGGAGCTCCGCAGCCCAACTGATCACAGGGCACAGACCCCCACTGACCCCGAGGACAGGATATGAAACCACTGCCAGCCCTATATACCGCACCGCTCATAACCGCCATGTTTTTATAAAAAAAAAATGATATTCCATTCACTTCTATGTAAAGTCGTCCGGTGCTCCGTTTTCTGCAAGAAAAACTCAAGAGGAAAAATGTGACCCCCGGATCTACGGACGTAACGTAAAAGTTCCAGGGTATTCTATAGAAATCGGGGCCGGCTGGAAATAACGTTGACCGCATTCTCCGAGTGGCACAAACAGGACAGGTGTAGCCTCCACCTCCCCAACATATGGACATTCTTCAATATTAGGTTTCATCTGCTGTGGGAAAACATTAACCACTTCATTCCCTGGACGCCTGTAAACGTGATCTGCAGACGGTTTGTATGTGGCGACTATGGCCATGTTGGGTTGCAGTCACACGCGGCAGATTTTGTTGCTGCAATTTTCTGCGACGGATAAGCAGTTCCAGGTGTCTGAATGGGGTTCTGTCTGCGGCCGGTGAATGGAACGGATTTACAGTCACGGAAGATCTGCCGCGTGTGATTGCTCCATTAGACATTTGCCGGTTCCAAGTCGCTCAGATCGCTGGATAAAGTTGAATCATCTGCCCCTGACACCCCCATGAACGTGACACTTGGCTCGGTCACCGCTTATCTCCACCAGAGCCAAACCCTACTGCTCAATAATCATATGTAGTCTGCTGGGCGTTCATTCCTGCAGACATCCCTGTGGCTGGCAGTTATGGGAGCAGTGTGGTTATAGGGGCGCCATGGCTGGCACTTCTGGGGACATTACTGCTGGTATTTCTTAGGACAGTGGCTGAAACTTATAGGAACTTTTTGGCTGGCATTTATAGGGCAGGGTGGCATGCACATATAGGAGTATGGACACTAATAAATGCACTGTGGCTGGTGCTTTTGGGGGCAGTGTGGCCATCACTTATAACGTTACTATAGCTGGCACTATGAGGATACTGTAACTGGCAATTAAGGTGGCATTATAGCTGGCACTTAAAGGGACCCTTGCTGGCAATTGCTGGTACAGTAGCTAAGACTTTTTTGCCACTGTGGCTAGCACAATGGGAATGGGGGCACTACGGCTGTCTTTATTATCGGGGCACTGTGGCTGTATTTATTATGGGGGCACTGTGTATTTATTATGGGGGCACTGTGTATTTATTATGGGGGCACTGTGTATTTATTATGGGGGCACTGTGTATTTATTATGGGGGCACTGTGTATTTATTATGGGGGCACTGTGTATTTATTATGGGAGCACTGTGTATTTATTATGGGGGCACTGTGTATTTATTATGGGGGCACTGTGTATTTATTATGGGAGCACTATGACTGTCTTTATTATGGAGTCTTTGTGGCTGTATTTATTTTGGGGGCACTATGGCTATTCTTATAATATGGGCACTGTGGCTTACTTTATTATGGGGGAACTGGGGCTGTCTTTATTATTAGGGAACTATGGATGACTCTATTATGGGGCACTGTTGCTGTTCTTTTAATGGGGCACTGTGGCTGTTGTTTTAATGGGGCACTGTGGCTGTCTTTATTATGGGGGCACTGTGGCTGTCTTTATGATGGGGGCACTGTGGCTGTCTTTATGATGGGGGCACTGTGGCTGTCTTTATGATGGGGGCACTGTGGCTGTCTTTATGATGGGGGCACTGTGGCTGTCTTTATGATGGGGGCACTGTGGCTGACTTTATGATGGGGGCACTGTGGCTGTCTTTATGATGGGGGCACTGTGGCTGTCTTTATGATGGGGGCACTGTGGCTGTCTTTATGATGGGGGCACTGTGGCTATCTTTATGATGGGGGCACTGTGGCTATCTTTATGATGGGGGCACTGTGGCTGTCTTTATGATGGGGCACTGTGGCTGTCTTTATGATGGGGCACTGTGGCTGTCTTTATGATGGGGGCACTGTGGCTGTCTTTATGATGGGGGCACTGTGGTTGTCTTTATGATTTGGCACTGTGGCTGTCTTTATGATGGGGGCACTGTGGCTGTCTTTATGATGGGGGCACTGTGGCTGTCTTTATGATGGGGGCACTGTGGCTGTCTTTATTGTGGGGGCACTGTGGCTATCTTTATGATGGGGGCACTGTGGCTATCTTTATGATGGGGGCACTGTGGCTGTCTTTATGATGGGGCACTGTGGCTGTCTTTTTGATGGGGGCACTGTGGCTGTCTTTATGATGGGGGCACTGTGGCTGGCTTTATGATTTGGCACTGTGGCTGTCTTTATGATGGGGGCACTGTGGCTGTCTTTATTGTGGGGACACTGTGGCTATCTTTATGATGGGGGCACTGTGGCTGTCTTTATGATGGGGGCACTGTGGCTGTCTTTATGATTTGGCACTGTGGCTGTCTTTATGATGGGGGCACTGTGGCTGTCTTTATTGTGGGGGCACTGTGGCTATCTTTATGATGGGGGCACTGTGGCTATCTTTATGATGGGGGCACTGTGGCTGTCTTTATGATGGGGCACTGTGGCTGTCTTTATGATGAGGGCACTGTGGCTGTCTTTATGATGGGGGTACTGTGGCTGTCTTTATGATGGGGGTACTGTGGCTGTCTTTATGATGGGGGTACTGTGGCTGTCTTTATGATGGGGGCACTGTGGCTATCTTTATGATGGGGGCACTGTGGCTGTCTTTATGATGGGGGTACTGTGGCTGTCTTTATGATGGGGGTACTGTGGCTGTCTTTATGATGGGGGCACTGTGGCTGTCTTTATGATGGGGGCACTGTGACTGTTTCTATTATGGGGATCTGCACCTGTCTGTATTTATTTATCTGTTGCTTCGGCCCCTTCATCGTGAGGACAATCACAACGGTGCAAAATCTGCTGCAGCGTACATGTTATATTTGGGGGGAGGGTGACTATTTTTGTCTTCAGTATGTTGGGGGTATGATACAACATGATGGGGGTCTCAGGAGGACATGTTTGGTGCATATTACGTAATATACCACGGTAGTAACTAAAAAGCGTGGCAGTAATTCATAATAAAGGGAACAAAATGGCCGCTGAGACATCTCCCCGAATGATAAAACAAAATGACGCTGGGATAAGGCGGCCGCGTTATAAGACCTTTCGAGGGGATTGCAGCCGAAAGCTTTTTTAAAGAGAGGAAAAAAAATTAAAGGCCTGAACGTCAACTCCAATTATTACCATAGCAACCAGTGGCCGATTCTTAACTCGCAACCGTTTTACCGTCAATCACGTCGACACGTTGAGCTCATTAATTACTAACTGCATGTTTTACTGCTTGATAGTGGAATACGTAGCCAGAGGCCATGCATGTCTCCAGCCTGATTAACCCCTGCCTGCCCGCCAGCGCTGAGACAATGTCATCACATACGGAATTCATGTTTACGATATTCTCATACATAATTGCAATACACAGACTTTACGTACCGCGGCGAAAAATATGACGATCAAAATATGCACCAAATTTATTAATGTATTGCGCTATTTACTACAAAGGGGTGTGGCCTAGCCGTTGCGATATTACGATATGAATCGTTCCAAATTGAAGGGTTACATGTTACTCTCTTCCATCTGCCTCCTCTACTACTCTCTGAAGGATCAGACTACACTGGGTTTGTTTGTAGTCTGTAACCATGGAGACACATAGGTCTGCATAGGAGCTGACTAAACAAAACAATATCGTTTTTATTCTAGAGCCATGTCCTGATGGTTTGCTACAATGTGTCAGTGCAGGTTAAATGTATCAGTCTGAAGTCCCGCTTTGTTTAGCTCACAGAGGATTGTCTAGACTCGATGCAATTGTAACTTGACCGCAGCTGTAAGCGGTAATAGGACTGTACAGATTCAGCCTCTGGTTGTCTAGACAATCCTCCGTAAGCTAAACAATCTGGACTCCGGACTGGTACATTTTACCAGCACTCAGGGCCGGGCTTATGGGTGTGTGACCTGTGCCATGGCATAGGGTGCATCACCCCAGCAGGTGGAAGGGGGCACTGCGCTGGCTCCCTTCCCCTGCTTGTTTCAGAAGCGCCCGGGCTCGGCAACTTAGCAGCACCCGCCTTTCCGCCCAGGTGCTTTTTCACTCAGTGGCGTCGCTGCCAGTATAGCAGCCATAGCGGCTGCTAGCGGTGACACCGGGCATGAGGGTGCCCGTCCTGCCGGTAGAAAAGCTAGCAGCTGCTGCGGCGCTAGCGACACCACTATAGTAGCTCTGATATCTACTAGCGCCACGGTAGCTCCCTGAAAGAGCGGAATCCCCATGTGGCCTTGTAGATAGTGCCACACAGCCCCCTGTAGGTAGTGCCACACAGCCCTCCTGTAAGCAATACCACACAGACCCCCTTGTAGGTAGTGCCGCACAGCCCCCCTGTAGGTAGTGCCACACAGCCCCCCTGTAGGTAGTGCCACACAGCCCCCCTGTAGGTAGTGCCACACAGCCCCCCTGTAGGTAGTGACACACAGCCCCCTTGTAGGTTGTGCCACATAGCCCCCTGGTAGGTAGTGCCACACAGCCCCCTTGTAGGTAGTGCCACACAGCCCCCTTGTAGGTAGTGCCACACATCTCCCTTGTAGATAGTGCCACACAGCCCCCTTGTAGATAGTGCCACACAGTCCCCTTGTAGATAGTGCCACACAGTCCCCTTGTAGATAGTGCCACACAGCCCCCTGTAGATAGTGCCACACAGTCCCTTGTAGATAGTGCCACACAGCCCCCCTGTAGATAGTGCCACACAGCCCCTTGTAGATAGTGCCACACAGTCCCACTGTAGATAGTGCCACACAGCCCCTTGTAGATAGTGCCACACAGCCCCCTGTAGATAGTGCCACACAGCCCCTTGTAGATAGTGCCACACAGCCCCACTGTAGATAGTGCCACACAGCCCCCTTCGTGTAGATAACACCACTGTAGCTCCCTGAAGGAGGATAATTTTACTTTGAGTGGGGGGCTGATGGTCATTACTGTGAGTGGGGGGCTGATGGTCATTACTGTGAGTGGGGGGCTGATGGTCATTTTACTGTGAGTGGAGGGCTGATGGTTATTATACTGTGAGTGGGGGGCTGATCGTCATTTTACTGTGAATGGGGGGCTGATGGTCATTTTACTGTGAGTGGGGGGCTGATGGTCATTTTACTGTGAGTGGGGGGCTGATGGTCATTTTACTGTGAGTGGAGGGCTGATGGTTATTATACTGTGAGTGGGGGGCTGATCGTCATTTTACTGTGAATGGGGGGCTGATGGTCATTTTACTGTGAGTGGGGGGCTGATGGTCATTTTACTGTGAGTGGAGGGCTGATGGTTATTATACTGTGAGTGGGGAGCTGATGGTCATTTTACTGTGAGTGGGGGGCTGAGGGTCATTTTACTCTGAGTGGGGGCTGATGGTTATTTTACTGTGAGTGGGGGGGCTGATGGTCATTTTACTGTGAGTGGGGGGCTGATGGTCATTTTACTGTGAGTGAGGGGCTGATGGTCATTACTGTGAGTGGGGGCTGATGGTCATTTTACTGTGAGTGGGGGGCTGATGGTCATTTTACTGTGAGTGGGGGGCTGAGGGTCATTTTACTGTGAGTGGGGGCTGATGGTCATTTTACTGTGAGTGGGGGGCTGATGGTCATTTTACTGTGAGTGGGGGGCTGATGGTCGTTACTGTGAATGGGGGGCTGATGGTCATTACTGTGAGTGGGGGGCTGATGGTTATTATACTGTGAGTGGGGGGCTGATGGTCATTTTACTGTGAGTGGGGGGCTGATGGTTATTTTACTGTGAGTGGGGGCTGATGGTCATTTTACTGTGAGTGGGGGCTGATGGTCATTTTACTGTGAGTGGGGGCTGATGGTCATTTTACTGTGAGTGGGGGGCTGATGGTCATTACTGTGAGTGGGGGGCTGATGGTCGTTACTGTGAGTGGGGGCTGATGGTCATTATACTGTGAGTGGGGGGCTGATAGTCATTACTGTGAGTGGGGGCTGATGGTAATTTTACTGTGAGTGGGGGGCTGATGGTCATTACTGTGAGTGGGGGCTGATGGTCATTATACTGTGAGTGGGGGGCTGATAGTCATTACTGTGAGTGGGGGGCTGATGGTCATTTTACTGTGAGTGGGGGGCTGATGGTCATTACTGTGAGTGGGGGGCTGATGGTCATTACTGTGAGTGGGGGGCTGATGGTCGTTACTGTGAATGGGGCGCTGATGGTCATTACTGTGAGTGGGGGGCTGATGGTCATTACTGTGAGTGGGGGCTGATAGTCATTACTGTGACTGGGGGGCTGATGGTCATATTACTGTGACTGGGGGGCTGATGGTCATTTTACTGTGAGTGGGGGGCTGATGGTCATTTTACTGTGAGTGGGGGGCTGATGGTTATTATACTGTGAGTGGGGGCTGATGGTCATTTTACTGTGAGTGGGGGCTGATGGTTATTTTACTGTGAGTGGGGGGGCTGATGGTCATTTTACTGTGAGTGGGGGGCTGATGGTCATTTTACTGTGAGTGGGGGGCTGATGGTCATTTTACTGTGAGTGAGGGGCTGATGGTCATTACTGTGAGTGGGGGCTGATGGTCATTTTACTGTGAGTGGGGGGCTGATGGTCATTACTGTGAGTGGGGGGCTGATGGTCGTTACTGTGAATGGGGGGCTGATGGTCATTATACTGTGAGTGGGGGGCTGATAGTCATTACTGTGAGTGGGGGGCTGATGGTCATTACTGTGAGTGGGGGCTGATGGTAATTTTACTGTGAGTGGGGGGCTGATGGTCGTTACTGTGAATGGGGCGCTGATGGTCATTACTGTGAGTGGGGGGCTGATGGTCATTACTGTGAGTGGGGGGCTGATGGTCATTACTGTGAGTGGGGGGCTGATAGTCATTACTGTGAGTGGGGGGGGCTGATGGTCATTACTGTGAGTGGGGGGCTGATGGTCATATTACTGTGAATGGGGGGCTGATGGTCGTTACTGTGAATGGGGGGCTGATGGTCATTACTGTGAGTGGGGGGCTGATGGTCATTTTACTGTGAGTGGGGGGCTGATGGTCATTACTGTGAGTGGGGGGCTGATGGTCATTTTACTGTGAGTGGGGGGCTGATGGTCATTTTACTGTGAGTGGGGGGCTGATGGTCATTACTGTGAGTGGGGGGCTGATAGTCATTACTGTGAGTGGGGGGGCTGATGGTCATTACTGTGAGTGGGGGGCTGATGGTCATTACTGTGAGTGGGGGGCTGATGGTCATTTTACTGTGAGTGGGGGGCTGATGGTCATTTAACTGTGAGTGGTGGGCTGATGGTCATTACTGTGAGTGGGGGGCTGATAGTCATTACTGTGAGTGGGGGCTGATGGTCATTTTACTGTGAGTGGGGGGCTGATGGTCATTGTACTGTGAGTGGGGGGCTGATGGTCATTTTACTGTGAGTGGGGGGCTGATGGTCATTTTACTGTGAGTGGGGGGCTGATGGTCATTACTGTGAGTGGGGGGCTGATAGTCATTACTGTGAGTGGGGGGGCTGATGGTCATTACTGTGAGTGGGGGGCTGATGGTCATTACTGTGAGTGGGGGGCTGATGGTCATTTTACTGTGAGTGGGGGGCTGATGGTCATTTAACTGTGAGTGGTGGGCTGATGGTCATTACTGTGAGTGGGGGGCTGATAGTCATTACTGTGAGTGGGGGCTGATGGTCATTTTACTGTGAGTGGGGGGCTGATGGTCATTACTGTGAGTGGGGGGCTGATGGTCATTTTACTGTGAGTGGGGGGCTGATGGTCATTTTACTGTGAGTGGGGGGCTGATGGTCATTTTACTGTGAGTGAGGGGCTGATGGTCATTACTGTGAGTGGGGGCTGATGGTCATTTTACTGTGAGTGGGGGGCTGATGGTCATTACTGTGAGTGGGGGGCTGATGGTCGTTACTGTGAATGGGGGGCTGATGGTCATTATACTGTGAGTGGGGGGCTGATAGTCATTACTGTGAGTGGGGGGCTGATGGTCATTACTGTGAGTGGGGGCTGATGGTAATTTTACTGTGAGTGGGGGGCTGATGGTCGTTACTGTGAATGGGGCGCTGATGGTCATTACTGTGAGTGGGGGGCTGATGGTCATTACTGTGAGTGGGGGGCTGATGGTCATTACTGTGAGTGGGGGGCTGATAGTCATTACTGTGAGTGGGGGGGCTGATGGTCATTACTGTGAGTGGGGGGCTGATGGTCATATTACTGTGAATGGGGGGCTGATGGTCGTTACTGTGAATGGGGGGCTGATGGTCATTACTGTGAGTGGGGGGCTGATGGTCATTTTACTGTGAGTGGGGGGCTGATGGTCATTACTGTGAGTGGGGGGCTGATGGTCATTTTACTGTGAGTGGGGGGCTGATGGTCATTTTACTGTGAGTGGGGGGCTGATGGTCATTACTGTGAGTGGGGGGCTGATAGTCATTACTGTGAGTGGGGGGGCTGATGGTCATTACTGTGAGTGGGGGGCTGATGGTCATTACTGTGAGTGGGGGGCTGATGGTCATTTTACTGTGAGTGGGGGGCTGATGGTCATTTAACTGTGAGTGGTGGGCTGATGGTCATTACTGTGAGTGGGGGGCTGATAGTCATTACTGTGAGTGGGGGCTGATGGACATTTTACTGTGAGTGGGGGGCTGATGGTCATTGTACTGTGAGTGGGGGGCTGATGGTTATTATACTGTGAGTGGGGGGCTGATGGTCATTTTACTGTGAGTGGGGGGCTGATAGTCATTACTGTGAGTGGGGGCTGATGGTCATTTTACTGTGAGTGGGGGGCTGATGGTCATTGTACTGTGAGTGGGGGGCTGATGGTCATTTTACTGTGAGTGGGGGGCTGATGGTCATTTTACTGTGAGTGGGGGGCTGATGGTCATTTTACTGTGAGTGGGGGGCTGATGGTCATTTTACTGTGAGTGGGGGGCTGATGGTCATTACTGTGAGTGGGGGGCTGATGGTCATTTTACTGTGAGTGGGGGGCTGATGGTCATTGTACTGTGAGTGGGGGGCTGATGGTCATTTTACTGTGAGTGGGGGGCTGATGGTCATTACTGTGAGTGGGGGGCTGATGGTCATTTTACTGTGAGTGGGGGGCTGATGGTCATTGTACTGTGAGTGGGGGGCTGATGGTCATTTTACTGTGAGTGGGGGGCTGATGGTCATTTTACTGTGAGTGGGGGGCTGATGGTCATTACTGTGAGTGGGGGGGCTGATGGTCATTACTGTGAGTGGGGGGGCTGATGGTCGTTACTGTGAATGGGGGGCTGATGGTCATTACTGTGAGTGGGGGGCTGATAGTCATTACTGTGAGTGGGGGCTGATGGTCATTTTACTGTGAGTGGGGGGCTGATGGTCATTGTACTGTGAGTGGGGGGCTGATGGTTATTATACTGTGAGTGGGGGGCTGATGGTCATTTTACTGTGAGTGGGGGGCTGATAGTCATTACTGTGAGTGGGGGCTGATGGTCATTTTACTGTGAGTGGGGGGCTGATGGTCATTGTACTGTGAGTGGGGGGCTGATGGTCATTTTACTGTGAGTGGGGGGCTGATGGTCATTGTACTGTGAGTGGGGGGCTGATGGTCATTTTACTGTGAGTGGGGGGCTGATGGTCATTTTACTGTGAGTGGGGGGCTGATGGTCATTTTACTGTGAGTGGGGGGCTGATGGTCATTTTACTGTGAGTGGGGGGCTGATGGTCATTACTGTGAGTGGGGGGCTGATGGTCATTTTACTGTGAGTGGGGGGCTGATGGTCATTGTACTGTGAGTGGGGGGCTGATGGTCATTTTACTGTGAGTGGGGGGCTGATGGTCATTACTGTGAGTGGGGGGCTGATGGTCATTTTACTGTGAGTGGGGGGCTGATGGTCATTGTACTGTGAGTGGGGGGCTGATGGTCATTTTACTGTGAGTGGGGGGCTGATGGTCATTTTACTGTGAGTGGGGGGCTGATGGTCATTACTGTGAGTGGGGGGGCTGATGGTCATTACTGTGAGTGGGGGGGCTGATGGTCGTTACTGTGAATGGGGGGCTGATGGTCATTACTGTGAGTGGGGGGCTGATGGTCATTTTACTGTGAGTGGGGGGCTGATGGTCATTATTGTGAGTGGGGGGCTGATGGTCATTACTGTGAGTGGGGGGGCTGATGGTCATTACTGTGAGTGGGGGGCTGATGGTCATTACTGTGAGTGGGGGGCTGATGGTCATTACTGTGAGTGGGGGGCTGATGGTCATTACTGTGAGTGGGGGGCTGATGGTCAGTTTACTGTGAGTGGGGGGCTGATGGTCATATTACTGTGAGTGGGGGGCTGATGGTCATTACTGTGAGTGGGGGGCTGATGGTCATTACTGTGAGTGGGGGGGCTGATGGTCATTACTGTGAGTGGGGGGCTGATGGTCAGTTTACTGTGAGTGGGGGGCTGATGGTCAGTTTACTGTGAGTGGGGGGCTGATGGTCATTTTACTGTGAGTGGGGGGCTGATGGTCATTATACTGTGAGTGGGGGGCTGATGGTCATTTTACTGTGAGTGGGGGCTGATGGTCATTTTTCTGTGAGGGGGGGGGCTGATGGTCTTCAAGTGGTTTCCACCTCTGACCTCCAATTGAAATTAATAGGGGGCAGTAAATTCCTGCGCCGCTCGTTTGGAGCTTTTTTTCCTGCGTCTTTTGCATTCGCTTCAACGGCTTACAAAATACGCTGTGTGAACGTACCCTACGAGTGTAATGCTTGTTTTTAGCCATTTTCTGTCTTTGTCGAAACAATTTTTGATTGGGGTGCCCTTAGGAAATTTCGTTTTTCCAGTGGTGCCATGAGTCCGAAAAGGTCGGGAAACTCTGTACTAGGATGCAGGATCACGCCGGCCGACGCAAGGATCCCGTTATGAAGCAGCTCAGTTCGTCGTGGGAACGGGGCCTAGGTGAGTACAATTATTTATTTTGGGGGCACTGCCTACATGGGGGAGATGTGGGGCTGTATGGCACGATCTACAGGGGGCACTATCTACAAGGGGGGGGCTGTGTTTGACAGCCAGGGGAGGGGGGCATTATACTGTGTGGGTGCTAATAAGCGGACATTATACTGTGCAGGGGTACTACAAGGGGGCAATATACTGTGTGTGGCATTTAGGGGGCATAATACTGTGTGCTTGAAGGGGTTATAATATATTATATTACATAAATATTATTATTATACTGTATGGGGGCACTATATAGGGCATTATACTGTGGGGGCATTATACTTTTTGTACGGGGCATTTTTTTAAAAAATGGGGGTGGGGCGCCGAAAGGTAATTTTGCACGCGGCACCATCAATCCTAAGGCCGTCCTGCCTGCACTGATACATTGTAACAAACTGTCAGGACAGGAGAGATATTTTTTTCTGCTCATGTGAAATTTTTTCAACTTTTCTTCCCACAATTCCAATTTGACTGCGATGGGAGTAAACAAGAATTTTCCCATTCACTGACACTAAGCAGAGATATTGACAATGATGAGCAACTGAAACACAACATATATTAGAAAGTTGTAGAACTTTCAATAATCTTTTGTATAATATTAAATAATATCTAATATATTTTCTGTTTCAGCCCCCTACTATTTTAAAAAGTTCTACTTGCTGTCAGTGAATTGGAACATTCATGCTTACGTCCATGTTATTTTAGAAAAAGCTGGAATACTACTTTAAATTGTAATGCCATTTTAACAATACTTATTTTAACCCCTTCCCGACAGTCACATTTCCTGCTGTTGCCCTTTAAGTCATTTCGTTATCATCAGAAGGTGGGATTACAATGACAAGTAACACCAACCCTGAAGGCAGATAACACAGCATCACCCCACTGACAATAGGTGAAGGGGACAGCTCCCCTCCTCTCCATTCCTGCACAGTGACACAAAGCATGCCCACAACATTCTCCCATGTGAGAGTGTAGTGAGCATGCTTAATGAGTCATATTCTTGGTAATAAAGTATTATGTTCCTGTTAAATCTATCAGCAGGCTATAGGCAAAGTCTAGTGTAAGTGTATAGCGGGGAAGGCTCAGTAATAGTGACAATATGCCCTAAATAAGTCCTTTAAGGGGAATTATAGCCAGAGACATAGAGATATTCCTGCACTTGACTGTTTCCATAGCTCCCATAGAGTTGTATGGAGTGACAGCACACATACTCGACCGGCTTACCATACAAACTCCCCTTCACCTCGATCATATAATTAAGGTGCACAGGGGATCAGGGACCTGCGTTCTATAAATCTGTAGGGGTCCCCGTTGTCAGTGCCATACTAATCTACCATTGGATAAGTGATCAATGTACCTGTTCCAAGGACTCAACCTCTGGGTCCCCTCAGGTACCAGGGCCAGGTGTGATGCCACCTCTGTACCCCCTTTATCTACACCCCTGCACTCAGCCATGTCTTATTTATCTGTTTCTGGTAAAGCTGGGTGACAACCAATATGGCTGCAGCTAAATTTCTCATAAGGTTTGTCACCCAGCTTTCCTAGAATTCTGAATAGCAAGACAACCTTGTTATGCAGTAATGCTTTGCTTGCCCCCAGATCACTACTTGCCTAAATAGACCTGTCAATCAGGAATCTGGAAAAGCTGAGTGACAACCCCGTGACACCTGAAATGGCAGAAACGGCTGAATTTAATTTGTAACAACTTCATAGTCATAGATGAGGACGACTCTTTTTTTTTTTTTTTTTTATTTATTATCGAGTTTGTTCCTGGTAAAATTTCTAGTTAAAAATTAATTTTAAAACATTTATTCAATTTAATATTTTTTATTTTTTTAAAAAATGACATTTCGGTTGTGTTGTTATTTACATACCAAAAAAAATACAGTCTCGGTCTGGGATAACGCAGCATTTCCCCAGCTGGGGCTCATTACACAGTCTTTTAGCCCCGGGGACTGTGCGCGGTGCCCTCTTTCCTGGTGTGAAATAGTCCGCTCTGCCGGGGCAGTCACCCGCCATGTGAGACCCAGGCACCGGTAACCCCTGCGCTCCACAGTTCACACGAGCCATTTCCTGCGCTACTCTGGATTCTCCTAGAGAAATGTCATACAATTTCTGGACCAAAACTGCAAAATATATTTAAAAAAATCACTGATTTAAAAAAAATGTGACTGTATGTGTTTTTCTGGGGAGAATTCAGTTTTACATCTGGTATTGGGGTAGCAGTGGCATCCAGAGCTGTAATCACAGAGGATCAGATACAAGATACTGATATTAAAAAAGCTTTCCCACTAAAATAAAAAGATCTATCTATCTATCTATCTATCTATCTATCTATCTATCTATCTATCTATCTATCTATCTATCTATCTATCTATCTATCTCATATCTATCTATCTATCTATCTCATATCTATCTATCTATCTATCTCATATCTATCTATCTATCTATCTCATATCTATCTATCTATCTATCTATCTATCTATCTATCTATCTATCTATCTATCTATCTATCTATCTATCTATCTATCTATCGATCGATCTATCTATCTATCTATCTATCTATCTATCTATCTATCTATCTATCTATCTATCTATCTATCTATCTAATCTATCTATCTATCTCTATATCTATCTCTATATCTATCTATCTATCTATCTATCTATCTATCTATCTATCTATCTATCTATCTATCTATCTATCTATCTATCTATCTATCTATCTATCTATCTATCTATCTATCTATCTATCTATCTATCTATCTATCTATCTATCTATCTATCTCTATATCTATCTCTATATCTATCTCTATATCTATCTCTATATCTATCTATCTATCTATCTATCTATCTATCTATCTATCTATCTATCTATCTATCTATCTATCTATCTATCTATCTATCTATCTATCTATCTATCTATCTCATATCTATCTATCTATCTATCTCATATCTATCTATCTATCTATCTCATATCTATCTATCTATCTATCTATCTATCTATCTATCTATCTATCTATCTATCTATCTATCTATCTATCTATCTATCTATCTATCTATCTATCTATCTATCTATCTATCTATCTATCTCATATCTATCTATCTATCTATCTATCTATCTATCTATCTATCTATCTATCTATCTATCTATCTATCTCATATCTATCTATCTATCTATCTATCTATCTATCTCATATCTATCTATCTATCTATCTATCTATCTATCTATCTATCTATCTATCTATCTATCTATCTATCTATCTATCTATCTATCTATCTATCTATCTATCTATCTATCTATCTCATATCTATCTATCTATCTATCTCATATCTATCTATCTATCTATCTATCTATCTATCTATCTATCTATCTATCTATCTATCTATCTATCTATCTATCTATCTATCTATCTATCTATCTATCTATCTCATATCTATCTATCTCATATCTATCTATCTATCTATCTATCTATCTATCTATCTATCTATCTATCTATCTATCTATCTATCTATCTAATATCTATCTATCTAATATCTATCTATCTATCTATCTATCTATCTATCTATCTATCTATCTATCTATCTATCTATCTATCTATCTATCTATCTATCTATCTATCTATCTATCTATCTATCTCATATCTATCTATCTATCTATCTCATATCTATCTATCTATCTATCTATCTATCTATCTATCTATCTATCTATCTATCTATCTATCTATCTATCTATCTATCTATCTCATATCTATCTATCTATCTATCTATCTATCTATCTATCTATCTATCTATCTATCTATCTATCTATCTATCTATCTATCTATCTATCTTCTATCTATCTATCTATCTATCTATCTATCTATCTATCTATCTATCTATCTATCTATCTATCTATCTATCTATCTATCTATCTATCTATCTATCTATCTCATATCTATCTATCTATCTCATATCTATCTATCTATCTATCTATCTATCTATCTATCTATCTATCTATCTATCTATCTATCTATCTATCTATCTATCTATCTATCTATCTATCTATCTATCTATCTATCTATCCTTCCATCCAGTTGCCAACATTTGAGGTTGCCACACACTTAGTGTGTGGCGTCTTTGGTGGGTGTGTCTTATGGGGTGTGGCTTATATGTTGGGTGGGCGTGGCTTTCCAGAATTTCTGAATACAAATAAACGAACAAAAATGTCTGCACTAGTTTGGCTGACGACTACTATGGTGGCCAGTATGTCCCTGGTTATCTGGTTGTTTACAGGCAGGTGATGTCTCACCCCAGTGTTGGAATTGCAGCTACACTGCTCATTACTGCTATGTAATCTTTTCAATTCTGCTGCTTCATATAGTAAGTGTTATCTCTCTTCCCAGTGCTGAATTCGGAGCTACACTGCTCATTAGTGCTTTATATTCTCCGCCATGCTGCTGCAGCTTTTAGTATGTTCACACGGCCTATTTTCAGACGTAATTCGGCCGTTTTACGCCTCTAATTACGCCTGTAAAGACTGCTCCATTACGCCTGCAAACATCTGCCCATTGCTTGCAATGGGTTTTACGATGTTCTGTTCAGACGAGGTGTAATTTTACGCGTCGCTGTCAAAAGACCTTTTTGGAGCCGTGTTTCATTGACCCCATTGAAAAACGGATGCAATTACGTCCGTAATGGACGCCGATAAAAACGCGAGTACTTGCAAAAACGTCTGAAATTCAGGAGCTGTTTTCGCCTGAAAACAGCTCGGTAATTTCAGACGTGATTTGTTAAGACGTGTGAACATACCCTTAGTAAGTGTCATATCTCACCCCAGTGCTGGATTCACAGCTGCACTGCTCATTACTGCTGTATAATCTCCATTTTGCTGCTTCATCTCGTAAATGTTATATCTCACCCCAGTGCTGGATTCTCAGCTACACTGCTTATTACTGCTGTATAAAATCCTCCATGCTGCTGCAGCTCCTAGAAAGTGTTATATCTCACCCCAGTTTTGGAATTGCAGCTACACTGTTCAATATTGCTGTATAATATCCTCCATGCTGCTGCAGCGTCTAGTAAGTAATATATGATGTCCTCCATGCTGCTGCTGTATATATATATATATATATATATGTGTATGTATATGTATGTATATGTGTGTGTGTGTGTGTAATAGATAGAGATTGGATAGAAGGATTCTCCTCTTCTATATGTGCACTGTATAGAAGACATTATAGCAGTTAGGCCCCGCCCAGTAGCTCCGAGAAAACGGAGAATTAGATAGAGAGCTTGCAGAGGAGAAAACTGCTAAAAAATGGATACACTTCATATAATGGCCAGAAATAGTGTTATTTCCTATGTACACCCATATGAGAACTCAAAAGTCACCTGACAGGTAAGGTACTGCCCAATAGGTGACTGCCCAATCCCTATTTATTTTGTTCTTTTTAGCTCTGCTCCATTAGGGAATAGCTATGACTGGTGACTCCAGCTCAGCTGCATTGTCTATTGGAGTCTACATCCACCTGTCACATTAGAGTCTCGGGTTACAGCTCTGTCTGTCCCCCATGCTTTACACAGTTTGGCTGCTGTGTATAAGGGTATGTGCACACGTAGTGACCAAAAACGTCTGAAAATCCAGAGCTGTTTTCAAGGGAAAACAGACCCTGCTTTTCAGACGTTTTTTGACCAACTCGCATTTTTCGCGGCGTTTTTCGCGCCGTTTTCGCGGCGTTTTTTACGTCCGTTTTTGGAGCTGTTTTCATTGGAGTCTATGAGAAAACAGCTCCAAAAACGTCCAAAGAAGTGTCCTGCACTTCTTTTGACGAGGCTGTATTTTTACGCGTCGTCGTTTGACAGCTGTCAAACGACGACGCGTAAATGACAGGTCGTCTGCACAGTACGTCGGCAAACCCATTCAAATGAATGGGCAGATGTTTGCCGAAGTATTGTAGCCATATTTTCAGACGTAAAACGAGGCATAATACGCCTCGTATACGTCTGAAATTTGGCCGTGTGAACATACCCTAACAAACAGAAGCTCGGCAGAAATCCAATGCATGTTGAGATGATTTCCATTACTATCAATTAAAATACCAGTGAGAACAGATTATCAGGTCATTGCCACACATAGACAATTTGATATTCTTGATAGTTTACTCCTTTATGCCACGAAAATATGCAAAATTGTATAGACCAGATAGAAAAAAAGATAGCAAAAATATACAGGGTGTGAACTAATATGCAGATCTATTGACCTGATCCAAAATGCAGATATCGCAGTAGGAAAGA
Source organism: Rhinoderma darwinii (assembly GCF_050947455.1). NCBI lineage: Eukaryota > Metazoa > Chordata > Amphibia > Anura > Rhinodermatidae > Rhinoderma > Rhinoderma darwinii. Next base: position 468,987,936 of record NC_134688.1, on the reverse strand, counting down.
GGGACACAGGGATTTGGGTTAAATGTAGGGACTCCTTAATAGGGACACATAAGAGGCATGTCCTTAACGCTGCAAGTAAGTGAGCGGCAGAAGTGCTTGCAACACCCTTGTCTGACCACAGCCTGGGAAATATGTGGCGTCTGACATCAGCGGAGCAGGAATGTCTGGCATCCAGAAAAGCCACTTTTTCCTCAACAACCTCAGATCGCCGCTTCTCACTTCTTACACACCCCGTTTCTTCTTACTCAAATGCAAATGTTGTTTTATAATATCAAAGGTGCTCTCGCCCTGTCCCCGATATCTGAAAGGAATGGAGCTCGTACAGCCGTATGCGTCCAAGAGAAAAATGGCGCAGGTAGCCCAGATATTATACAGTTTACGTCAATAGAAATTGTCCGCTGACATGTCTGTTAATAAATAATTTATGATCATCAAAACTTGACCATTGTACAGGGATGAGCGGCGCTGCATCGACACCGCTTATCTCTTGCTGCATTAGTTTCTACTCAGATTGACTGACATGCAGCGTTCCCTATTTCTTCAGAAGTTGCAGTGTGTATTGTACAGTTCTGTATCCCAGCTGCTGCAGAACATCATAACACACACCCTCAGCTGCTGCAGAACATCATCATAACATTTCTCAGCTTCTGCAGAAAATTACAATACACACCTCAGCTGCTGAAGAACATTATAATACATGGCTAGCTGCTGCAGAACCTCATAATACACCTGAGCTGCTGAAGAACATTATAATACATGGCTAGCTGCTGCAGAACCTCATAATACACACCTGAGCTGCTGAAGAACATTATAATACATGGCTAGCTGCTGCAGAACCTCATAATACACACCTCAGCTGCTGCAGAACCTCATAATACACACCTCAGCTGCAGCAGAACCTCATAATACACACCTCAGCTGCAGCAGAACCTCATAATACACACCTCAGCTGCTGCAAAACCTCATAATACACACCTCAGCTGCAGCAGAACCTCATAATACACACCTCAGCTGCTGGAGAACCTCATAATACACACCTCAGCTGCTGCAGAACCTCATAATACACACCTCAGCTGCTGCAAAACCTCATAATACACATCTCAGCTGCTGCAGAACCTCATAGTATACACCTCAGCTGCAGCAGAACCTCATAGTATACACCTCAGCTGCTGCAGAACCTCATAATACACATCTCAGCTGCTGCAGAACCTCATAATACATATCTCAGCTGCTGCAGAACCTCATAGTATACACCTCAGCTGCAGCAGAACCTCATAATACACATCTCAGCTGCTGCAGAACCTCATAGTATACACCTCAGCTGCTGCAGAACCTCATAGTATACACCTCAGCTGCTGCAGAACCTCATAATACACATCTCAGCTGCTGCAGAACCTCATAATACACATCTCAGCTGCTGCAGAACCTCATAGTATACACCTCAGCTGCAGCAGAACCTCATAATACACACCTCAGCTGCTGCAGACATTCTTAATGAAAAATCTCTCCCTTAGTATTCATTAGAGTCCCTACAGCAGCTGTGTTGTATATTATAGTAATAATGTGCCTCCTACTATAAATTATAAGAATGTTATTATTGGAGTTTCCGGCCTTCTGCTTTTATAGACATACCTCCCAACTTTCAAGTATCGCAAATAGGGGCAATTTTTTCCCCTTTTAAGCCACGCCTCCAATCCCGCCCAATCCCCGCCCATACACACCGGCATTATCCCACACAATATCGTGCTCCAATAGCTGCCACCATGTAGTATAATGCCCACACAGATGCCCCCATACAGTATATTGCCTCATAAGTGCCCCCATACAGTATGATGTAATGCCCCTATAGATTCCTGCATACAGTATAATGGCCCTATAGCTACTACCATACACTATAATTCCCCCTTAGCTGCCACCATACGCTATAATGCCCCCAAAGCTGAACGATATAGTATAATGCCCCATAGTTTCCCTCATACAGTATAATGCCCCATAGCTGCCCCCATACAGTATAATGCCCTCTTAGCTGCCCCTAGTGCCAGTGCCCACATATAAAGTGCCAGTGCCCACATAGTGCCACAGTGCCCATGCAGATAGTGCCACACACAGTGCCCATGTAGATAGTGCCACAGTGTCACCTGTAGATAGTGCCACAGTGCCCATGTAGATAGTGCCAGACCCCCTTAAAGATAGTGCCACCCCCCCTGTAGATAGCGATAACCCCCCCTGTAGCCATTGGGACAACCTCTAGGGGCGGAATCCCCAGCTAGAGCATATGCAATGACGTGGCCATGAATTCTGCTCCTGTAGGAGCCACTGGTATCACTGTCCTTATATGGACAGTGACGTCAGGGATTCCCTTTAGGAGCGGAATCCCCGACCATAGCATCGGAAGCACTCTGGCAGGGGATTCCGCTAAGGAGGAGCCACTGACGTCACTGTCTATACGTGGACAGTGACGTCAAGGGCTTCCCCAGGCTCATCGCTTAAAGTAGCGCTGTGTCCAGTGAGTCCTCTGTACTAATGCTGAAGCAGGGAGCTGAGGGTTCCCTGCTTCAGCATTGGGTTCAACTGTATCTGCGTCCTGAGTACGCAGATACAGTTGACACCGGCCGTCCAGGACAGCGTAACGCCACCCTAAATCGGGGACTGTCCCAGTGAATCCGGGACGGTTGTGAGGTATGCTACATAGTCACGGTCTCCTTGGTGGCTTCAAATATTCTTATAAGTGACAGTAGGGGGCATCCCGTATAAATGACGGCAGTAGTGTAAATAGAGCAGCAGGGGCCCCAAAGTAAAAGTCAAAACAGGGCCCGTGCTGGTGTATACATCAAACCGCACCATCCTGGCACACGGGCCTGGTGCTTTTTGCTTACCGCCACACCTTATAGGCCGCAGCCTAACTACAGCGGGACTCAATTTGCATTTCTACTTATTGGGAGAATAAGAAGCTCTCTCCATTGTAGATTATGGGAGTTACGGAAACAGCTGAGCGTTTCACAAGTCCCATTAACAACATGGGGAGAGTCACGGGCGGCCACCTCTCCCCCTCCTCCCCTCTTCTCTGGAGTGTCGGACCTAAGAGACATTTCTGGTATATCCTGTGGATAAATAAATGTCTCAGGTGGGAACTCCCTTCAAATTAGCAATCTTGGTAAAACTGATGCACTATGTTATTCCTAGTACAGGGCCTGGGGGGCGAAGCGTGACACAGAGATTCAAAGAACACCAAAGAAGGAACCCAGTCATGGCCGGCACATAACACTACAACACTTCTGCCTGAATTGCTCCTATAAGTTGCTTAAAATAATACAGCCCCACAGTGCCCCCATAACCATGCCAGCCACAGATGTCCCCAATAACATTGTCACCTATACAATATCTCCTATAACAGTGCTAGCCACACCATACCCCCATAACAGTGTCAGCCACACATTGTCTTCCATAACAGCGCCAGCCACACATTGTCCCCATAACAGTGCCAGACATACAATGTCTTCCATAATAGTGCCAGCCACACCATTCCCCCAGAACAGTGCCAACCATAAAGTATCTCCCATGAAAGTGCCAGCCTCACAGTGTCTCCCATAATAGTGTCAGCCACACCATACCCCCATAACAGTGCCAGCCACACATTGACCGCCATAACTGTGACAGTCATACTGTGTCTCCCATAACAGTGCCAGTAACACATTGTCTCCATAACAGTGCCAGCCACATATTTACCGCCATAACCGTGACAGTCATACAGTGTCTCCCATAACAGTGCCAGCGACACATTGTCCCCATAACAGTGCAAGCCACACATTGTCCTCATAACAGTGCCATCCATACAATGTCCACCATAATAGTGCCAGCCACACAATTCCCCATAACCATGCCAACCAAACAGTATCCCCTTAAAGTGCCAGCCACACAGTATCCCCATAACAGTGCCAGCCACATAGTGTCCCTATAACAGTGCTAGCCACATATTGACCCAAATTATCCTGTGCCAGCCACACATTGTCCCCTATTATAGTGCCAGCCATAAAGTGTCTCCCATAACCGTGTCAGACACACAATATGCCCCCCAATGTGTGGAGTGCAAGCCAGACAATGTGCACCATAGCAGTGCTTGCCACACATTGACCCTCCATGGTCATGTATGCCACACATTGCTAGCCACACATTGTCCTCCATAACCGGGCCAGACACACATTGACCCCTATAACCGTGCCAGCCATACATTGATTCCCATAACCATGCCAGCCACACATTGTCCTCCATAACAGTGCCAACCACATATTGACTCCGTAACCATGTCAGCTACACTGTGTTCCCCATAACAGTGGCAGCCACACAGAAGATACATGTGAGCAGCCAATAGAGGGCGCTTACATGTATCTTCTATATCCTGCAGATATACCTATGACAGGGGCGTAGCTAGGGGGGCAGGCGGGGCATGTGCCACGGGCGCAACTAAGAGGGAAGGTGGGGGGGGGGCACCAGGGCCACACCGTCCATCTCGGTGGCCTGCTGCCGCTCTGAGGGGGCGGCGGTGCCGCTGAAACCAGCCGCCGCCACCCCCTACTGCAGTATAGGCGATGAATGGTCGGATGGTCGGGTGCATTCCGTGCCCGGCCATTCAGCGCCTTTCAACGACTCAAACGGTGCAATTACTTCTGTGCGCCATTGAAAGGCGCTGATTGATGTGGGCCACTATATACAGGGGGGCTACATGTAGGGCACTATCTACAGGGGTGGCTATATGTGGGCACTATCTACAGGGGTGGCTATATGTGGCACACTATCTATAGGGGGCTGTATGTGGGGCACTATCTACATTGGCTCTATGGGGGTCACTATCTACAGGGGGTTCTATGGGGGGCACTATCTACATGGGGCACGGTGTGTGGGACACAGTGTATGGTGCTACTATAATTAGTGGTGCAGTGTATGGTGCTATTATAATCAGGGAAAGTATGGTGCGATTATAATTTGAGGTACAGTGTATGGTGCTATTATATTTAGGGGCACAGTGTCTGGCACCACAAGAACTTTATTTTGTTTATAGGTGCAGACATTTTTTAAAAGTGAGAAGCTGAAGATATCTGAGTTGCAAACTGCAGAAATGAGCTGTGGCCGGGAGAAGTCATGATAGAGGTCTGGACCAGATGGAGAAGAAAAGAGAAAAAGAACAACTAGAATCTGAGATGTCACCGGTGAGGAACAATGTAAATATTTATTCTGCCTTTAATCAGCACTGTAGTCACTGTATGATCTGCAGCGAGATGATGGGTGGTATGATTTTATTTTTGTGAAACAGCATTTCCCAGCATATCCTTACCATTGTTCAGGCCATGCTGAGAGCTGTATACAATGTGGTGCAAACCTATACAGCAGGGGTTGCACTAAATGGAGCTGTATTTGTGCTGGTGTTGTATTTATATACTGAGCTTTGTTCTGGTGCTGTATATATGTACTAAGTTTTGTTCTGGTACTGCATATATGTATTGAGCTTGGTTCTGGAGCTGTATTTTTGTACTGAGCTTTGTTTTGGTGCTGTATATATGTACTGAGCTTGATTCTGGTGTTGTATTTATGTGCTGAGCTTTGTTATGGTGCTGTATATAAGTAATGAGCCTATTTCTGGTGCTATATATATGTACTGGGCTTGTTCTGGTAATGTATATATGTACTGAGCTTGGTTCTGGTGCTGTATTTATGTACTGAGCTTTATTCTGGTGCTGTATATATGTACTGAGCTTTGTTCTGGTGCTGTATTTATGTACTGAGCTTTGTTCGGGTGCTGTATTTATGTAATGAGCTTTGTTCTGGTGCTGTATATATGTACTGAGCTTTGTTCTGGTGCTGTATTTATGTACTGAGCTTTTTTTCGGGTGCTGTATATATGTACTGAGCTTGGTTCTGGAGTTGTTTTTAACTTTGTTCTGGTGCTGTACATATGAGCTTTGTTTTGGTGCTGTATATATGTACTGTGCTTGGTTCTGGTGCTGTATATATGCACTGAGCTTTGTTCTGGTGCTGTATATATGTAATGGGCTTTGTTCTGGTGCTGTATATATGTACTGGGCTTTGTTCTGGTGCTGTATATATGTACTGAGCTTGGTTCTGGTGCTGTATTTATGTACTGAGCCTGGTTCTGGTGCTGTATTTATGTACTGAGGTTGGTTCTGGTGCTGTATAGATGTACTGAGCTTGGTTCTGGTGCTGTATTTATGTACTGAGCTTTGTTCGGGTGCTGTATATATGTACTGAGCTTGGTTCTGGAGTTGTATGTATCTTTGTTCTGGTACTGTACATATGAGCTTTGTTTTGGTGCTGTATATATGCACTGAGCTTTGTTCTGGAACTGTATATATGTACTGAGCTTTGTTCTGGTGCTGTATATATGTACTGAGCTTTGTTCTGGTGCTGTATTTATGTACTCAGCTTTGTTCTGGTGCTGTATATATGTACTGAGTTTGATTCTGGTGTTGTATTTATGTGCTGAGCTTTGTTATGGTGCTGTATATAAGTAATGAGTCTATTTCTGGTGCTATATATATGTACTGGGCTTGTTCTGGTAATGTATATATGTACTGAGCTTGGTTCTGGTGCTGTATTTATGTACTGAGCTTTATTCTGGTGCTGTATATATGTACTGAGCTTTGTTCTGGTGCTGTATTTATGTACTGAGCTTTGTTCGGGTGCTGTATTTATGTAATGAGCTTTGTTCTGGTGCTGTATATATGTACTGAGCTTTGTTCTGGTGCTGTATTTATGTACTGAGCTTTTTTTCGGGTGCTTTATATATGTACTGAGCTTGGTTCTGGAGTTGTTTTTAACTTTGTTCTGGTGCTGTACATATGAGCTTTGTTTTGGTGCTGTATATATGTACTGTGCTTGGTTCTGGTGCTGTATATATGCACTGAGCTTTGTTCTGGTGCTGTATATATGTAATGGGCTTTGTTCTGGTGCTGTATATATGTACTGGGCTTTGTTCTGGTGCTGTATATATGTACTGAGCTTGGTTCTGGTGCTGTATTTATGTACTGAGCCTGGTTCTGGTGTTGTATTTATGTGCTGATATTTGTTCTGGTGCTGTATATATGTAATGAGCTTGGTTCTGGTGCTGTATTTATGTACTGAGCTTTGTTCGGGTGCTGTATATATGTACTGAGCTTGGGTCTGGAGTTGTTTTTAACTTTGTTCTGGTGCTGTACATATGAGCTTTGTTTTGGTGCTGTATATATTTACTGTGCTTGGTTGTCGTGCTGTATATATGCACTGAGCTTTGTTCTGGTGCTGTATTTATGTACTGAGCTTTGTTCTGGTGCTGTATATATGTACTGAACTGGGTTCTGGTTCTGTATTTATGTACTCAGCTTTGTTCTGGTGATGTATATATGTACTGCGCTTTTTCTGGTGCTGTATATATGTACTTTGCTTTGTTCTGGTGCTGTATATATGTACTGAGCTTGGTGCTGGTGTTGTATTTATGTGCTGAGATTTGTTCTGGTGCTGTATATATGTAATGAGCTTTGTTCTGGTGCTGTATATATGTACTGGGCTTTGTTCTGGTGCTGTATATATGTACTGAGCTTGGTTCTGGTGCTGTATTTATGTACTGAGCCTTGTTCTGGTGCTGTATTTATGTACTGAGGTTGGTTCTGGTGCTGTATAGATGTACTGAGCTTGGTTCTGGTGCTGTATTTTTGCACTGAGCTTTGTTCGGGTGCTGTATATATGTACTGAGCTTGGTTCTGGAGTTGTATGTATCTTTGTTCTGGTGCTGTACATATGAGCTTTGTTTTGGTGCTGTATATATGCACTGAGCTTTGTTCTGGAGCTGTATATATGTACTGAGCTTTGTTCTGGTGCTGTATATATGTACTGAGCTTTGTTCTGGTGCTGTATTTATGTACTCAGCTTTGTTCTGGTGCTGTATATATGTACTGAGCTTTGTTCTGGTGCTGTATATATGTAATGAGCTTGTTCTGATGCTGTATATATGTAATGAGCTTAGTTCTGGTGTTGTATATATAACTATATTGCTTGGAAAATGTACAAATGGCTTTATGCTCGAGTTACATAAAAAAAATTGGAAAAAAAATGACACCTCATTGATTGGTAGAGAAAACAAACATGGCAAGGGGGAAGGAGATGTCGTCAAAGAGGTTGGGGGGGGACGGGGGGGACCAAACAGAATCTTTGTCGTGGGTGTTGAAGGACCTAGCTACGCCTCTGCCTTTGATAAGTGCAGGGAAGAGAGAATGTCTAATGACGTCACTCCGTTCTCTACATTGGAAGGACGAGTCTTCCTGAACCATCAGGACACTGACAAGTATGCAGTACCCCGAGGGTACGAGACTGCAGAGAATGTCAGTGTGGCATATAGCCCCCCGGCCGCAGATTGTGCACCTCGGCTCTAGGGTATGTACAACGCCGGGGCTGATGGTGAATGTGGTGAACAAGCAGCCGTACATGACCCCCAGTGTATCTATGCACAGCAGCTTTCTCATTAGCAGCTGTAGGAGGCATTACCCTCCCCCGACTATTCTCTTCTGTCTTTAACGGTCAAAAAAATGGTGACAAATTATAAAAAAATATATAAAAAAGAAAAGAAAAAGTCTATTATTATACTATTTTTGTCTTCTCAGTGAACTCTGGATCATTCTGTACTGAATTCTTCCTTCCACCTACATATCTACGCAAATACATTTATTTTATGACATGACATTAATTACCATTATTCTCCAGGAGAGAAAAACACGGTATTGCGGGCCGGTCAGTGCGGGAGAATAGGAGTCGGCGATGGCGAGTCACTTTTCTCGTCATTTTTAATTTTGTGTGAAACAGCTAATTCCATGTAGATTGTGCAGCAGGGTCGGGTGAGGTGAGCTGGAAATTCACTGTTCTGCACAGATGGATTAGATTTCAGCCACATTTCTAGGCCCTGATATATATTTTTTTTTTAGCTAATAATATTGTTGTCTTGCTCTTCGGTCTTTTTATACCTTGGAAAGTCTTATCGTTATTTAAAAAGACAGGGACGTGTCTATTCTTCCTCTGTATTGGTGATTGGCATCTGCAGGGGCATATATACTGAGGAGCAAAGTCTTCATAGCAAAATCAAGATAGTGCCCCTGGTTGGCACGGAGAATGGTATAAAGTCTAAGTAAGTTTGTATTATAAAAATCACAATCCTAAGTCGCTCTCTCTTTCCCCTGATTTGTTGGTGTAAAACCATGAGCAGAGGCTCCAGCTCATTGACAGTGACCAGTGTGGTCTACTGAAGTCATAAATCCTAACTCCTAATTTTGGTTGATGTCAGAGCCTCGGACTGTTCTTCTTTGTCTTGTCTCTCCCTTGTACTTTACGCTGCAGCTCTGCTTCTTGGCATTCCACTATTTTGAATCACTAGTGTCATGAAAATGTATACTGTATTTTAACATGAGTCTATATACGTCATGGACCTTTATATAACTTGTCGTATCGTTAAACGGTAACCATTATACTCTATGTGGTACAGATGCGTTAAACGAATGCCTAAGAGTGGCATCCATCACCTATAGACTGTAATGGTATACATTAAACATATACGTCATGAACAGGGTCATAAGAGTTCATGATGAATACATTTAACGGATACCATTAAAGTACATGGTTACGGCTGCAACTTTTAGGCATCAGTCACAGCCTACATTTAATATAGGTTCTGAGCTTTTCCCAGCGTATACGTCAAACGTAGGCCATTACTGTGAACATAATCAGTACCGACAGGTGATGCTTACCTGCTATTTATTTCCCTCACTGCTTGGCTGCATTTTAGCTCAGCTCTATTAGCGAAGAGCAGTGATCTGTGACTACAGCCTAGCTACAGCGCCTACAGGGGGTCTGAGGTAGTCTGAGACACACCCCCTGTCTCATCATTGGGTCAGGCTGCTGTTCTCTCCATCCCAACTGCAGCTCTGCCTCTTCTGATTGGCTGCTGTGTATAAACACGCCCATCACAGGATCAGCAGGAAGTCAGAGCATGGAGAGCTGAATTCTATTATATGATTATAAAGTACAGAAAACTAAACCACCAGCGAGAAAGAGAAAATGATAACGTAATTGCCAAAAAACTACTCCAAGTTAAATTAGCCTTAGGCCGAATTCAGACCACCGTAGTATACGTCAGTTAAAACAAAAGCCTGTATTTCAATCGGGGCATTCGCACGGGCGTTGTTTCAACGGACCGTATGAAGGGTCCGTTGAAAAATAGAACATGTCCTATTTTGTGGCGTTTTCATGGATCCCTCGATAGACTCAAGTCTATGGGGATCCGTGAAAACGGGACACACATGGGGGCAACTCGGATGTGAAAAACGGCCATTTTTCACATCCGAGTTTTCTCACGTTCGTCTGAATTCGGCCTTAGTCAGGGGAGACTGAAGGAGCGCATTAAACGCAACCTAAATACTCCCCTCTACAAGCATACAATCTGTCGTAGACCATTACTTCATTCTTTATTCCAATGCTACCAAACAAGTCACATACTGTCTCCTAAACTTAAATGTTGCCTAATCTTCCCTTACTACCTCTTACAGTGACACAGAATGTGACGGTGCCATATACATCTATTAATAGTGGGAATATAACTACAAAAAAACCTAAAGCACCCTTATTTTTTTGTCCCACCACTGTTACCTATCTTCTGATATGTTATGGAGGCATGTCCATGAACTGGGACCACCACTGTTTGGTACACCACATAATCCGTAGCTTCCATAATACGGAGTGCTCTCAAATTTTCGTATCTCCGAGCCATGTTGTCGTCAGCTCCATTGAGTTCCATGGAGCTGTAAGGTGCATTACAAGATCCTCAAACTCAATGGATATAAAAGAAAGGGGCATATCTACCGAAGTGTGTAGGGACACATTAAGTCTAGGTAAACCATAATTTAGACATCTCCAAGAAGAGATGATGTCATTAACATTAAAGAGGTTGCTAGGTTTAGAAAACCCATTTTCCAATATCCTTTTAGGGAGTTAATGGAGGGGGATCCCCCATTCAGGACCATAATCTATGAGCCAGAGGGAAGAATGGCTACAAAGTGTATCTCTTGCTCTGGAGGACCCGGCATGTCAATAAATTACATGCATAGCTCATTGGTTTAAAAAAGAACTGTGTCATACTTAATTTCCCCTGTGGGGGCGCTGTAGATAAATTGAATACTTATTGCGGGGTTCCACCACAGGTCACAGCTGATCGGTGTGGGTTCCAGCAATGGGACAACATGTGATCAGATTATCTTCAAAGGATCCTTCTAACAAATAGGGCTTTTCCAAAAGGATCCAAACTAGAACATCAGGTAGGAACATTAACAAATGATAATATGCACAGTAATTTCTCAATAACTCATCAAAAAGTACGGCAGGTTTGGACTGAACATATATTAACTAGAACGTACCAATTACAGCTACGCAAAACTTTTAACAATCCCAGACAAGAGCCATCCTCAATTACATCCAGACATCGATACTCCACCAAAGTCTTCTCCGGTTCCTACAATACAGAAGTAGAATGTGATAATGTTAATTTGTTATGTGGATTTTGGAGAATTACATATCACTTATACTAATCATACTTTACGATTGCAGCTCTGGAGTACAAAATATATTATGTCTATGTAAAACTTGTATAATGGTGTTTACATGTTCCGAAATTGCTATTGGCAAATCCAACAAGAAATTTTCAAAGAAAGAAATCCATGCGCCTAAATCTTCATCGAATCCTGAACGTGTGGATATGGCCTACGAGTGCCTGCCATAGTACCCACCACATTGTCCTGCAACAGCACCAGCCACAATGCCCGATAACATTTTTATGTGAAGAGATACTGTGGGTAGATAGAGAGACAGACACAGACAGAGACAGACAGATAGATAGATAGATAGATAGATAGATAGATAGATAGATAGATAGATAGATATGAGATAGATAGATATGAGATAGATAGATAGATAGATAGATAGATATGAGATAGATAGATATGAGAGATAGATAGATAGATAGATAGATAGATAGATAGATAGATAGATAGATAGATAGATAGATAGATAGATAGATAGATAGATAGATAGATAGATAGATAGATAGATATGAGATAATAGAGATACAAATATACTGTAGATAGACAGATTTTCTGGCATAATTGTGATTCTGTATTTTCTGAACATTATTTTAAGTGGAGAATCCCTATAACTTTTCTGTACATTATATAAGGATGTTGGAATATTTATGTTGCATGGTGTAGAGACGCTGCACAATTTATCTCTTGTGTAATGTCCACTTAGCCTTAACTATTGGCTGTAGAGCAGCAGAAATCTGTAAATGAACATGATCCCAAGAGAAGAGCAAACAATGGTTCCATTGACAAATTAGTGAAGTTGAAGGGATCAGTTTTCCATCCTGTGAATTTTTTTTTTTTTAAGTAGATGCATGTTTTATCTATAATTGTCCTGTATCTGTTTTAAAGTGTTAAGTGCTCTTTACATCTGTGTGACTCTGTGGGAGCTCTGGCCAAATCCACAAACAGCTCCGTCATCTTCATGTATTCTCATTTATTGAACAAGACATTACAGAAGATCTAGAACCAACACATTTAAAAAATCAATCATTTAAAGAGGATTTGTCAGCTCTCCAATGTCGTGTAGTGTAGATGATCTGTCAGCTCCCCTGTGTGGTGTAGTATAGAGGATCTGTCAGCTCCCCTGTGTGGTGTAGTATAGAGGAGCTGTCAGTTCTCCTGTGTGGTGTAGTATAGAGGATCTGTCAGCTCTCCTGTGTGGTGTAGTATAGAGGATCTGTCAGCTCTCCTGTGTGGTGTAGTATAGAGGAGCAGTCAGCTCTCCTGTGTGGTGTAGTATAGAGGATCTGTCAGTTCTCCTGTGTGGTGTAGTATACAGGAGCTGTAAGCTATACTGTGTGGTGTAGTATAGAGGAGCTGCAGTTCTCCTGTGTGGTGTAGTATAGAGGATCTGTCAGTTCTCCTGTGTGGTGTAGTATACAGGAGCTGTAAGCTATCCTGTGTGGTGTAGTATAGAGGAGCTGCAGTTCTCCTGTGTGGTGTAGTATAGAGGATCTGTCAGCTCTCCTGTGTGGTGTAGTATAGAGGATCTGTCAGATCTGCTGTGTGGTGTGGTATAGAGGAGCTGTCAGCTCTCCTGTGTGGTGTAGTATAGAGGATCTGTCAGCTCTCCTGTGTGATGTAGTATAGAGGATCTGTCAGCTCTCCTGTGTGGGGCAGTATAGAGGATCTGTCACATCTCCTGTGTGATGTAGTATAGAGGATCTGTCAGTTCTCCTGTGTGGTGTAGTATAGAGGAGCTGTCAGCTCTCCTGTGTGGTGTAGTATAGAGGATCTGTCAGCTCTCCTGTGTGGTGTAGTATAGAGGATCTGTCAGCTCTCCTGTGTGGGGTAGTATAGAGGATATGTTAATTCTCCTGTGTGGTGTAGTATAGAGGAGCTGTCAGCTCTCCTGTGTGGTGTAGTATACAGGATCTGTCAGCTCTCCTGTGTGATGTAGTATAGAGGATCTGCCAGCACTAGTGTGTGGGGTAGTATAGCGTATCTGTCAGTTCTCCTGTGTGGTGTAGTATAGAGGATCTGTCAGCTCTCCTGTGTGGTGTAGTATAGAGGAGTTGTCAGCTCTCCTGTGTGGTGTAGTATAGAGGATCTGTCAGCAATCCTGTGTGGTGTAGTATAGGGGATGTGTCAGCTCTTCTGTGTGGTGTAGTATAGAGGAGCTGTCAGCTCTGCTGTGTGGTGTAGTATAGAGGAGATGTCAGTTCTCCTGTGTGGTGTAGTATAGAGGATCTGTCAGTTCTCCTGTGTGGTGTAGTAAAGAGGATCTGTCAGCTCTCCTGTGTGGTGTTGTATAAAAGATCTTTCAGTTCTCCTGTGTTGTGTAGTATAGTGGATCTGTCCGCTCTCCTGTGTGGTGTAGTATAGAGGATCTGTCAGCTCTCCTGTGTGGTGTAGTATAGAGGAGCCGTGAGCTTTCCTGCATGGTGTAGTATAGAGGATCTGTCAGTTCTCCTGTGTTGTGTAGTATAGTGGATCTGTCAGCTCTCCTGTGTGGTGTAATATAGAGGAGCTGTCATCTCTCCTGTGTGGTGTAGTATAGAGGATATGCCAGCTCTCCTGCATGGTTTTGTATAAAGGATCTGTCAATTCTCCTGTGTGGTGTGGTGTAGTATGGAGGATCTGTCAGCTCTCCTGTGTGGTGTAGTATAGAGGATCTGTCAGTTCTCCTGTGTGGTGTGGTGTAGTATGGAGGATCTGTCAGCTCTCCTGTGTGGTGTAGCATAGAGGGGCTGTCAGCTCTCCTGTGTGGTGTAGTATAGAGGATCTGTCACCTCTCCTGTGTGGTGTAGTATAGAGGATCTGTCAGCTCTCGTGTGTGGTGTAGTATAGAGGATCTGTCAGCTCTCCTGTGTGGTGTAGTATAGAGGATCTGTCAGCTCTCCTGTGTGGTCTAGTATAGAGGAAATGTCCGTTCTCCTGTGTGGTGTAGTATAGAGGATCTGTCAGCTCTCCTGTGTGGTGTAGTATAGAGGATCTGTCTGCTCTGCTGTGTGGTTTAATATAGAGGATCTGTCAGCTCTCCTGTGTGGTGTAGTATAGAGGATCTGTCAGCTCTCCTGTGTGGTGTAGTATAGAGGATCTGTCAGCTCTCATGTGTGGTGTAGTATAGAGGAGCTGTTAGCAATCCTGTGTGGTGTAGTATAGAGGAGCCGTGAGCTTTCCTGCATGGTGTAGTATAGAGGATCTGTCAGTTCTCCTGTGTTGTGTAGTATAGTGGATCTGTCAGCTCTCCTGTGTGGTGTAATATAGAGGATCTGTCATCTCTCCTGTGTGGTGTAGTATAGAGGATATGCCAGCTCTCCTGTGTGGTGTAGTATAGAGGATCTGTCTGCTCTCCTGTGTGGTGTAGTATAGAGGATCTGTCAGTTCTCCTGTGTGGTGTGGTGTAATATGGAGGATCTGTCAGCTCTCCTGTGTGGTGTAGTATAGAGGGGCTGTCAGCTCTCCTGTGTGGTGTAGTATAGAGGATCTGTCTGCTCTCCTATGTGGTGTAGTATAGAGGATCTGTCAGTTCTCCTGTGTGGTGTGGTGTAGTATAGAGGGGCTGTCAGCTCTCCTGTGTGGTGTAGTAGAGAGGATCTGTCACCTCTCCTGTGTGGTGCAGTGAAGAGGATCTGTCAGCTCTCCTGTGTGGTGTTGTATAAAGGATCTGTCAGTTCTCCTGTGTGGTGTAGTATAGAGGAGCTGTCACCTCTCCTGTGTGGTGTAGTATAGAGGAGCTGTCAGCTCTCCTGTGTGGTGTAGTATAGAGGAGCTGTCAGCTCTCCTGTGTGGTGTAGTATAGAGGAGCTGTCAGCTCTCCTGTGTGGTGTAGTATAGAGGAGCTGTCAGCTCTCCTGTGTGGTGTAGTATGGAGGATCTGTCAGTTCTCCTGCATGGTGTAGTATAGAGGATCGGTCAGCTCTCCTGTGTGGTGTAGTATGGAGAACATGTCAGCTCTCCTGTGTGGTGTAGTATAGAGGATCTGTCAGTTCTCCTGTGTGGTGTAGTATAGAGGATCTGTCAGCTCTCCTGTGTGGTGTAGTATAGGGGATGTGTCAGCTCTTCTGTGTGGTGTAGTATAGAGGAGCTGTCAGCTCTGCTGTGTGGTGTAGTATAGAGGAGCTGTCAGTTCTCCTGTGTGGTGTAGTATAGAGGATCTGTCAGTTCTCCTGTGTGGTGTAGTAAAGAGGATCTGTCAGCTCTCCTGTGTGGTGTTGTATAAAAGATCTTTCAGTTCTCCTGTGTTGTGTAGTATAGTGGATCTGTCCGCTCTCCTGTGTGGTGTAGTATAGAGGATCTGTCAGCTCTCCTGTGTGGTGTAGTATAGAGGAGCCGTGAGCTTTCCTGCATGGTGTAGTATAGAGGATCTGTCAGTTCTCCTGTGTTGTGTAGTATAGTGGATCTGTCAGCTCTCCTGTGTGGTGTAATATAGAGGAGCTGTCATCTCTCCTGTGTGGTGTAGTATAGAAGATATGCCAGCTCTCCTGCGTGGTTTTGTATAAAGGATCTGTCAATTCTCCTGTGTGGTGTGGTGTAGTATGGAGGATCTGTCAGCTCTCCTGTGTGGTGTAGTATAGAGGATCTGTCAGTTCTCCTGTGTGGTGTGGTGTAGTATGGAGGATCTGTCAGCTCTCCTGTGTGGTGTAGCATAGAGGGGCTGTCAGCTCTCCTGTGTGGTGTAGTATAGAGGATCTGTCACCTCTCCTGTGTGGTGTAGTATAGAGGATCTGTCAGCTCTTGTGTGTGGTGTAGTATAGGGGATGTGTCAGCTCTTCTGTGTGGTGTAGTATAGAGGAGCCGTGAGCTTTCCTGCATGGTGTAGTATTGTAGGATCTGTCAGTTCTCCTGTGTTGTGTAGTATAGTGGATCTGTCAGCTCTCCTGTGTGGTGTAGTATAGAGGAGCTGTCATCTCTCCTGTGTGGTGTAGTATAGAGGATATGCCAGATCTCCTGCGTGGTTTTGTATAAAGGATCTGTCAGTTCTCCTGTGTGGTGTGGTGTAGTATGGAGGATCTGTCAGCTCTCCTGTGTGGTGTAGTATAGAGGATCTGTCAGTTCTTGTGTGTGGTGTGGTGTAGTATGGAGGATCTGTCAGCTCTCCTGTGTGGTGTAGCATAGAGGGGCTGTCAGCTCTCCTGTGTGGTGTAGTATAGAGGATCTGTCACCTCTCCTGTGTGGTGTAGTATAGAGGATCTGTCAGCTCTCGTGTGTGGTGTAGTATAGAGGATCTGTCAGCTCTCCTGTGTGGTGTAGTATAGAGGGGCTGTCAGCTCTTCTGTGTGGTGTAGTATAGAGGATCTGTCAGTTCTCCTGTGTGGTGTGGTGTAGTATGGAGGATCTGTCAGCTCTCCTGTGTGGTGTAGTATAGAGGGGCTGTCAGCTCTCCTGTGTGGTGTAGTATAGAGGATCTGTCTGCTCTCCTATGTGGTTTAGTATAGAGGATCTGTCAGTTCTCCTGTGTGGTGTAGTATGGAGGATCTGTCAGCTCTCCTGTGTGGTGTAGTAGAGAGGATCTGTCACCTCTCCTGTGTGGTGCAGTGAAGAGGATCTGTCAGCTCTCCTGTGTGGTGTTGTATAAAGGATCTGTCAGTTCTCCTGTTTTGTGTAGTATAGAGGTTCTGTCAGCTCTCCTTTGTGGTGTAGTATATAGGATCTGTCAGCTCTCCTGTGTTGTCTAGTATAGAGGATCTGTCAGTTCTCCTCACTGGTGTAATATAGAGGATCTGTCAGCTCTCCTGTGTGGTGTAGTATGGAGGATCTGTCAGCTCTCCTGCATGGTGTAGTATAAAGGATCTGTCAGCTCTCCTGTGTGGTGTAGTATGGAGGATCTGTCAGCTCTCCTGCATAGTGTAGTATAGAGGATCTGTCAGCTCTCCTGTGTGGTGTAGTATGGAGAACATGTAAGATCTCCTGTGTGGTGTAGTATAGAGGATCTGTCAGTTCTCCTGTGTGGTGTAGTATAGAGGATCTGTCAGCTCTCCTGTGTGGTGTAGTATAGGGGATGTGTCAGCTCTTCTGTGTGGTGTAGTATAGAGGAGCTGTCAGCTCTGGTGTGTGGTGTAGTATAGAGGAGCTGTCAGTTCTCCTGTGTGGTGTAGTATAGAGGATCTGTCAGTTCTCCTGTGTGGTGTAGTAAAGAGGATCTGTCAGCTCTCCTGTGTGGTGTTGTATAAAAGATCTTTCAGTTCTCCTGTGTTGTGTAGTATAGTGGATCTGTCCGCTCTCCTGTGTGGTGTAGTATAGAGGATCTGTCAGCTCTCCTGTGTGGTGTGGTGTAGTATGGAGGATCTGTCAGCTCTCCTGTGTGGTGTAGTATAGAGGAGCCGTGAGCTTTCCTGCATGGTGTAGTATAGAGGATCTGTCAGTTCTCCTGTGTTGTGTAGTATAGTGGATCTGTCAGCTCTCCTGTGTGGTGTAGTATAGAGGAGCTGTCAGCTCTCCTGTGTGGTGTAATATAGAGGAGCTGTCATCTCTCCTGTGTGGTGTAGTATAGAGGATATGCCAGATCTCCTGCGTGGTTTTGTATAAAGGATCTGTCAGTTCTCCTGTGTGGTGTGGTGTAGTATGGAGGATCTGTCAGCTCTCCTGTGTGGTGTAGTATAGAGGATCTGTCAGTTCTTGTGTGTGGTGTGGTGCAGTATGGAGGATCTGTCAGCTCTCCTGTGTGGTGTAGCATAGAGGGGCTGTCAGCTCTCCTGTGTGGTGTAGTATAGAGGATCTGTCACCTCTCCTGTGTGGTGTAGTATAGAGGATCTGTCAGCTCTCGTGTGTGGTGTAGTATAGAGGATCTGTCAGCTCTCCTGTGTGGTGTAGTATAGAGGATCTGTCAGCTCTCCTGTGTGGTCTAGTATAGAGGAAATGTCCGTTCTCCTGTGTGGTGTAGTATAGAGGATCTGTCAGCTCTCCTGTGTGGTGTAGTATAGAGGATCTGTCCGCTCTGCTGTGTGGCTTAATATAGAGGATCTGTCAGCTCTCCTGTGTGGTGTAGTATAGAGGATCTGTCAGCTCTCCTGTGTGGTGTAGTATAGAGGATCTGTCAGCTCTCATGTGTGGTGTAGTATAGAGGAGCTGTTAGCTCTCCTGTGTGGTGTAGTATAGAGGAACTGTCAGCCCTCCTGTGTGGTGTAGTATGGAGGATCTGTCAGCTCTTCTGCATGGTGTAGTATAGAGGATCTGTCAGTTCTCCTGTGTTGTGTAGTATAGAGGATCTGTCAGTTCTCCTGTGTGGTGTGGTGTAGTATAGAGGATCTGTCAGCTTTCATGTGTGGTGTAGTATAGAAGAGCTGTTATCTCTCCTGTGTGGTGTACTATAGAGGATATGCCAGCTCTCCTGCGTGGTGTTGTATAAAGGATCTGTCAGTTCTCCTGTGTGGTGTGGTGTAGTATGGAGGATCTGTCAGCTCTCCTGTGTGGTGTAGTATAGAGGGGCTGTCAGCTCTCCTGTGTGGTGTAGTATAGAGGATCTGTCTGCTCTCCTGTGTGGTGTAGTATAGAGGATCTGTCAGTTCTCCTGTGTGGTGTGGTGTAATATGGAGGATCTGTCAGCTCTCCTGTGTGGTGTAGTATAGAGGGGCTGTCAGCTCTCCTGTGTGGTGTAGTATAGAGGATCTGTCTGCTCTCCTATGTAGTGTAGTATAGAGGATCTGTCAGTTCTCCTGTGTGGTGTGGTGTAGTATTGAGGATCTGTCAGCTCTTATGTGTGGTGTAGTATAGAGGGGCTGTCAGCTCTCCTGTGTGGTGTAGTAGAGAGGATCTGTCACCTCTCCTGTGTGGTGCAGTGAAGAGGATCTGTCAGCTCTCCTGTGTGGTGTTGTATAAAGGATCTGTCAGTTCTCCTGTTTTGTGTAGTATAGAGGATCTGTCAGCTCTCCTTTGTGGTGTAGTATATAGGATCTGTCAGCTCTCCTGTGTTGTCTAGTATAGAGGATCTGTCAGTTCTCCTCAGTGGTGTAGTATAGAGGATCTGTCAGCTCTCCTGTGTGGTGTAGTATGGAGGATCTGTCAGCTCTCCTGCATGGTGTAGTATAGAGGGCCCTAATAGAGACCCAGTGAATCCACCCTCTAGTTCATGGCATGAACAAAGGCATTTATGATTGTTTATAAGGGAATGATGGAAGCCTGACGATTTTCTTCATATTCTCGAGGTTCAGCTACTAAAAGTGTAATCTGGTACTACAGATAATGCAGTCTTTTAATATTTCAGCCTATATACCTAGGAATCGTAGTTTATCATGACATGTTTCAAAGGGATTTTCAAACAAGACCAGCCTTTTTTTTTTTTTTTTACAAGGGTGGCCCACTGTAGCTGCTGGGGCCCTGGAGAAAGGGGCCAAGCCCAGGTTGGCTGCTTTCCTTATTTTAATAGGCGATAAGAACCTGTGGAAGGATCCTACAATCTTGGCATACAAGAGTTGAGTTATTTGTGGCAAGGAGATGGTGCAAACAAACACAAAAAAGTCTTCTTGTTCCAGGTGGTTAGGGGTGTTACCAGCACTAGAAAGGGGACCCATTTTAACCTTTGCTATGGTACTTCCTCGCCTTTATGTTCCCTTTTAATTTTATGAGTTTTCCTCAGACAAATTAACTGTTGAGGTGATCTCCCTACTATGAGTTAGAATGGTTATGTTTGCTGTTAGGGAACCGCAATGGGGTCAGCCACCAGCTTCAGGAAAAACAATGCACGATAAGATATCCATTAAAACCCATGGGTGCCTGCTTAAGCTAATAAAATAACTTCAAGTGTAGGACTGGAATCCCCTCTGCTAGCTGCACATATATTAATATGGCATATAAGAAGCATTTCTGACAGCCCCTTTACGGTACCTTATATATTAAATATTGCAGATTATCCCTTTGCCTTAAAATTAGAGAATTTAATAACATTTCTTCTATACAGTGAGGCCCCATGCACACGATCATAAAAATTGTCCGTAATTACAGACTGTACTTGCGGTTCGAAATTACGAACCCATTCATATCTATTGACCACGGACACCTTCCCTTTTATTTGCGGGAAGGTGTCCGGGCCGTAACAATGTTCTCAAAGTTATGGAACATGTCAGTTCTTTTGCTTTTTACAGGCCGAGCTCTCATACTTTGTCTGGGAGCGCGGACCAAAAATGCGAGTGGTTGCCTGCGGCCGCCAACGGCCGGCCATGCCCATAATTGCGGGACGTAATTACGGGCACGGCCATGTGCATGAGGCCTTACAGAGCATTTTACTCCACCATGAAAAATCATCTTTAAAGGGAATATTTTAGAATAAAACAAACATGACTTCTTTCCACAAGAAGCAGTTCCACAACCATCTATGAGCTGTTTCTGGTATTGCATGTCAGCCATCTTCATTGAAGTAAATGGGGCAGAGCTACAATACCACACACAACCTGTGGACAGGAGTGCCACTGTTTGTGAAAGAAAGTAGTCATGTTTCTGTAAACCTGGACAATCCTTTTAAATATGAGTCTGCCTGGTGACAGTTAAGGAGGATAACCAGGGCTATAACTTAGGATATATCCATCAATGTTTGATCGATATAGGTCCGATCTCCGGGATCCCCACAGATCAGCACAACTAAGAGGCGCTAATTTTATTGCTGCATCCCCTTCATTATTTATGCCCATATGAGCGGCTATGCCTGCTACTGGAGGATAGGCCATCAACATAGTCCTGGAGAACCCCTTTAAGAAGGTCAACTTTACAGTTTCCATGGGATTGCCACTCAGCTTTTCTAGTCTACTTACACAGCAATATGATTGGAGTATATATTCCTTTTTTAAAATGGTTGTCTAATCCATTTTCAAATACCTTATTAGGGAATTTTGAACTGATAGAGGGAAGTCCTCCATTCAGGAATAGTGTCCCCCTCTGGAGGACCCAACACGTCCATGCTTTACGCAAACAGTCCATTGACTTCAATAGTAAATGTGTAATGCTTAATTTGCCCTGTGGGGGCACTGCAGGGGAATTAAGCACTTGCTGCTATATTCCACCACAGTTTGCAGATGATCAATAGGGGTCAAAGTTGAGTTGGGGGACTCTTCTAACAAATAGGGACTGTCCACAGTGGGGGAAAATAAAAAGAAAAGCCTGGTAAAACTGGAAATAATCAAAACTACTCGAAAGCCATAAAAAGTAAACATTTTTTCAAAGGAAAATTGCTTGATGCTTAAAAAAAACAAGCAACTTCTCCTGAGATGATCCAGTGAACATTTATGAACATTTATCAGTATATAATACGGACGGCATATCAGCGACACATAAAGTAAAATCTCTATACTTCCACCCACTGTTGCTCTTCCCCTGGGCCTAGTAGTAAAATAACTAATTGTCAGCAGTTGTTATAGAAAATGTGAAATTTTTAAAAATGTCTATAGAGGAATGTAACATAAAAATAAAAGTTTGTCACAACCTCGGATGGCTGAGCGGCGACGATTCTATTACCACTTCACATTCCTGCCGGCTGAGGAACAATGTCATAAGTGGCTCCGAGTACAATGTACTGATCAGCTTCTTTACAAGGAACTCCAGCCAGATCACTGCCAATCTCAATGCTCAAGATTATAAGATTTGAAAAGTGGCAGTGTTTTTATAAACTATCCGTGGTCTTAAAACGGAGGTTTAACTCTGTCACTGCCAAAGACGTATGTAATACGTCATGAATTTAAATACTTGCTGCGACTAAAATACTGTGGCTAGAGCTTAGAGCTTGATATCATATTATAGCCCAATATCTTAGCTTTCAAATGATACTCAAAGCTCTAGGTGCAAAATTCACTCTCGTTTTGAAGTTGGGGGGAGAAGCATGAAAATTTTTACTTCCTGGTTCTGTGTCTGTGTAGGGGAAGAGTAGGGAGGGAAAGCTGCAAGTGAGAGCAAGAGGAAGGATCACAGCTTTTCAGGTCCATTAAGTCAAACCTATAATAATCCTACAGTCTTGATCCAGAAGACAAAAACCCCTATAAGGCAGATGCAAATTGCCTCATATTACGGAGGGAGATTCCTCCACGACTCCAGTTATAGCAATCACAATAAATCCCTGGATTAACGTCCCATCTTCAAAATCTAGAACATATAACTTGTAATATTATATTTTTCAAGAAATGCGTCCAGGCCCCTCGTGAACTTAAATCAACTACCACAACATCCTTTGGTATCAAGTTTCATAGTGTCACTGCTCTTACAGTAAAGAATCCCCTTATATGATTAGGATAACACTTCCTTTTCTCTTGACGTAGAGGATGCCCCCTTGAAATGCGTCCAGGCCCCTCGTGAACTTTACTCAACTACCACAACATCCTTTGGTATCAAGTTCCATAGTGTCACTGCTCTTATAGTAAAGAATCCCCTTATATGATTAGGGTAAAACTTCCTTTCCTCTAGACGATAGGTCAGCTATGGTACACAATATCCCATATGTGGTCTGATTTGTATAAAGGAAACACTATGTT
>NC_134688.1:468932383-468959883 GCF_050947455.1 Rhinoderma darwinii | reverse complement strand
TATCTATCTATCTATCTATCTATCTATCTATCTATCTATCTATCTCATATCTATATCTATCTATCTATCTATCTATCTATCTATCTATCTATCTATCTATCTATCTATCTATCTATCTATCTATCTATCTATCTATCTATCTATCTATCTATCTATCCAGGGTCGGCCTTAGGATAGATGGCGCCCTGTGCAAAATTATCTTTTGGCGCCCCACCCCATCATAAAAAAAATGTCCCATAAAAAAGTATAATGCCCCCCACAGTATAATGCCCCGTTAGTGCCCACCAAACATTATAATAATAATATATTATAACCCCTTCAAGGACACAGTATTTTGCCCTCTAATTGTGCCACACACAGTATATTTCCCCCTGTAGTACCCCTACACAGTATAATATCCGCTTCGTGGCCCCCACACAGTATAATGCCCCCCTCCCCTGGCTGTCACACACAGCCCCACCTTGTAGATAGTGCCCCCTGTAAATTGTGCCATACAGCCTTCATGTAGACAGTGCCATAATCCCCACCTCCCCCACGTAGACAGTGCCATAATCCCCACCTCCCCCACGTAGACAGTGCCATAATCCCCACCTCCCCCACGTAGACAGTGCCATACAGCCCCCACCTCCCCCACGTAGACAGTGCCATACAGTCCCCCACCTCCCCCACGTAGACAGTTCCATACAGCCCCCCCACATAGACAGTGCCATACAGCACCCCACCTCCCCCTTGTAGACAGTGCCTCCAAACAAAAGAAAATTGTACTCACCTTGGCCCCGTTCCCAGGACGAACTGAGCTGCTCCACGACGGGATTCTTGCGTCGGCCGGCGTGATCCTGTAGCCTAGTACAGAGTTTCCCAACCTTTTCGGACTCGAGGTAGCACTGGAAAAACAAAATGTCCTCAGGACACCCCTACCAAAAATTGTATTGAGAAAGACAGGAAATGGCTAAAAACAAGCACTACACTCGTAGGGCATGTTCACACAGCGTTTCTTGTAAGGCAAAAAAAAATCGGCCTCAAAATTCCTTCAGGAACTGACAGCGTTGTTTGACCTTTTAAAAAAAAAAACATTTTTAAACTGTTGAAGCTAATGCAAAAGACGCAGGCCACACAGTCCCCTTGTAGGTAGTGCCACACAGTCCCCTTGTAGGTAGTGCCACACAGTCCCCTTGTAGGTAGTGCCACACAGTCCCCTGGTAGGTAGTGCCACACAGTCCCCTTGTAGGTAGTGCCACACAGTCCCCTTGTAGGTAGTGCCACACAGTCCCCTTGTAGGTAGTGCCACACAGTCCCCTTGTAGGTTGTGCCACACAGTCCCCTTGTAGGTAGTGCCACACAGCCCCCTGGTACGTAGTGCCACACAGCCCCCTGGAAGGTAGTGCCACACAGCCCCCTGGTACAAAGTGCCACACAGCCCCCTGGTAGGTAGTGACACACAGCCCCCTTGTAGGTAGTGTCACACGTCCTCCTTGTAGGTAGTGCCATACATCCCCTTTATAGTTCGTGCCACACAGCCCACAGCCCCCTTGTAGATAGCTCCACTGTAGCTCCCTGAAGGGGTGGAGTCCCCCTGTGGCCGGGGATTCCGCTCCGCTTGATGTCTCTGTCCATTTATGTTCAGTGACGTCACTGGCTTCTCCTGGAGTGGAATCCCCGGTCACAGTGTCAGCAACACTGTGGATGGGGATTCCACTTCAGGAGTTGCCCCTGATGTCACTGTCCATATATGGACAGAGACATCAAGCGCTCCATCCAGGAGCGGAATCCCCGGCCACAGGGGCACTCCGCTCCTTCAGGGAGCTACAGTGGTGCTAGTAGATAGCAGAGCAGCGAGATATCTATCTATCTATCTATCTATCTATCTATCTATCTATCTATCTATCTATCTATCTATCTATCTATCTATCTATCTATCTATCTATCTATCTATCTATCTATCTATCTATCTATCTATCTTTAGTCTGACAGGCTGTATTATTGCAGGAGAAGAATATCAGCTCTAGATAACAGACTACAAATGGATCTTTAGTTGCAGCCAGAGCTAAACCTGTAAATGGCAATTCCCTTAGCGTTAATCACAGCCCAGAATAGCTACGTGTTACTACAAGTGTTACTACAAGTGTTACTACCAGTACAAGACGAAGGTGGAATAATAAAAAATAAGATCCCTAGTAAATATAAGTCCAACAGTCAGAGGCGTAGCTAGGTTCCCATGGATTCAGTTTGCCCCCCCGAACCCATTTTCCTGACATCTCCTTCCCCCCGCCAGGTTTGCTTTCTCTACCAATCAATTACATGTAATTTTTTTTTCACATTTTTTTACTGTAACTCGAGCATAAAACCATTTGTACATTTTATAAGTGATATAGTTCTATAAGGGAGTTACATAACAATACATTAAAATGAAATAATTAAATTTGTCAGTGCCCAACTAAAACAGATTGTATAACTGAGGCTAATGAGACTATATGGACACATAATGAACAGTCTCCTCTTGTAGATAGTGCCACACACCTCCCCTAGTAGATCGTGCCACACACAGCTCCCTGTAGATAGTGCCACACAGCCCCCTGTAGATAGTGCCACACAGCCCCCTGTAGATAGTGCCACACAGCCCCCTGCAGATAGTGCCACACAGCGCCCCTGTAGATAGTGCCACACAGCCCCCCTGTAGATAGTGCCACACAGCCCCCCTGTATATAGCGCCATACAGCCCCCTGTAGATAATGCCACACAGCCCCCTGTAGATAGTGCCACACATCCCCCTGTAGATAGTGCCACACAGCCCCCTGTAGATAATGCCACACAGCTCCCTGTAGATAGTGCCACACAGCCCCCTGTAGATAGTGCCACACAGCCCCCTGTAGATAGTGCCACACAGCCCCCTGTAGATAGTGCCACACAGCCCCCTGCAGATAGTGCCACACAGCGCCCCTGTAGATAGTGCCACACAGCCCCCCTGTAGATAGTGCCACACAGCCCCCCACTCTAAATAGTGCCATGCAGCCCCCCTGTATATAGCGCCATACAGCCCCCTGTAGATAATGCCACACAGCCCCCTGTAGATAGTGCCACACATCCCCCTGTAGATAGTGCCACACAGCCCACCCTGTAGATAGTGCCACACAGCCCCCTGTAGATAGTGCCACACTGCCCCCCTATAGATAGCGCCATACAGCCCCCCACTCTAGATAGTGCCATGCAGCCCCCCAGTATATAGCACCATACAGCCCCCTGTAGATAGTGCCATACAGCCCCCCTGTAGATAGTGCCACACAGCCACTCGGTAGATAGTGCCACACAGCCCCCCCTGTAGATAGTGCCACACAGCCCCCCTGTAGATAGCGCCATACAGCCCCCCACTCTAGATAGTGCCATGCAGCCCCCCTGTATAGAGCGCCATACACATGACCAAACGTCCAAAAACTTGCGGGTGACCTACGGGTAAGGCGATAAATCTATCACGTCTCAATGTCTCCGAGCGCAAGGTGAGACGGTTCCTGCCCGGCTCTGACCAAGACTTGTGATGTCACTGGCCTTGTACTTCATTCCAGCGCCAAAAGCAAGTATTTGCTTACTTCTGGTGCCTCCTGGGACATTCTTTCAATAAACTTCTCACATTCCTTCAGCTGCCGTCCTGTCTCAGCCGGTAACTTAATCCTAAAACAACCAACCTGACCTAAACTCCAGACATGGGCAGCAGAACCCAAAACCAGCGTGCCAATAGTGCAGCCACCGGAACCAGGGTCTAGCTCCGCGCTCCAGCGCCACCTTCCTTACCAACAGACTAGGACATGGGCTTCTCACCTGGGTCCAAGCAAGTCAAGAACCATGCAGGATATTATGTTTTGACGTAAAGTGCGCCCAAAAAAGTAGCATACGAGGTAGTGAGAAAAATGTACGACTTTACACGTCGCTGGCAGAATTTGGAAACGAGTCGTGTGACTTTCTCTAAGCCACGTTTACAAGGAAAAATAAGTGAGTGGCAAAAATTTTGGCGCAGTTATTTTCTGGCCCATTTTTACCAAGACTGGCGTTTTTGGTTTTTTTACGCGAGTCAAAGTGGAGAAGCTAGTTTTGGACAAATTGATTAGAAGGTGTACACTTAATAAATATGGTGCATTTCGACCTCCCGTACGTAAAAAAAAATCTTTCAACGTCGGCTGACGTAGATTTGCTCCAAAAATCGGCGGCATTTTTCAATATAACCGTTAAAGATGGCGTTTCGCCTCTCCTGACATGTCTATTTTAGTAAATACTTGTATTCCCTTTGAAATAATAATTCTGGAGTATCTCTTCTTAAAACACTGCGTTGTGCTATTCCTCTATTATTCCTCCTAGAAATGTGCAAACAAACTGACAACTGGGTGTTACTATTCTTCTTGTCAAACGGGTGTGTCCCTATACAATCTCACTCTGTCAGCACTGATTGGACAGTGTCAGACTGTGTAGGGACACACCCCCCAACTGGTAACGCCCAGTTGTCAATTTATTAATACATTTCTAGGAGGAATAACAGAGGAACGGCACAATGTAGTGTTCTAAGAAAAGACACTCCGGAATTGATATTTAATGGTGAATACAATTATTTACCGAAACATACATGTCAGAAGAGCGACAGGTCCTCTTTAATATATGCAACCAAAACGACATCTCTATGGAAACCATGCCTACTTTCCTTGTCACTTTTCAATTTTGACAAATGAGGAAAAATGGCATAAAAAATTAAGCAAATTTGGCGCAACTTCTGAGGCCACTTTTAAAAAGTGGCATTTTACACCATAGACTGGCGTAAACACATTGATCAATGTGTGCTAGAAGGTTCAAAATGCGTCAAATTTAGGTGAGCGCATTTTAATAAAATCGGCGCAAATCGCTCCAATTTTCTCCTTTACTTAGTATAGCATAAGATATGTCAGGCTTCGTAAATGTGGGTCGTAGTCTTCCTTAAAATGAGGGCCTAAGTAATCTGAGGCAGAGTGGTTGGCTGACAATCCCATTGAAAAGACATTGGTTGTTAGGCAGTTTCTCCCTAGCAACTGCTTTTTTAGGAACTACTCAACTAAGAGCAGAAAATGGGAAATGATATGTCTTCCCTCCTACATACACCATCCATATGACCTTTTAGAGAATTTGGACATCATAGACAGGGGGTCCCCAGCTCAAGACAGAGAAGAGAACTACTAGAAATAGTGTCTTCCGCTTTGGTGGACTATAATCATACTATATATGTTGGAAATTGAGTGCCCTCACACAGCTGATCGCCAGGGGTTAGAGATACTGGACTCTGGTAGCTCTCATCCCGGGAGACCTGTAATCTGAATTTAAGATGGAGACTTTACTGTATATTTATGGTGACCACATTTTGATCTCTTGCGTGCGGTTCCTGATTCAAAGACGTGTCTGGGTTTCAGAAAAAACTATTCTGGATCTATTCTGGAACTTGTCAGTGATAGATTGCTTCTGCCTGATAGATCTCAGCTGATCGCAGAGATCGGCACAGGAAGAGATAACTACATTCAAGTGGCTGCTGATTGGCTCCTTGAATGCAAGTGTCTGTTAGCTGAATAGAAAGCCGGGCAGGAAAATATTGTTTTATAGGAACATTTGTATGGGCCTTAAGACTGGCACATTTTTGGTAGTATATAGCAGTAACTATTCTGTAGGTACTGTTATGTGAATGGATTCATATAGACTGTTGGTAACCAGTCTATAAGCTTGCAACAGATGCCCAAGTTATCAACATAAAACCCATTATTAAAAATATAAACTACTCTCCCCACCTTTTTTTTTTTAAACCACAGACTAAATCTACCAAAATTGTTTCCCAAACCCTCCCTCCTAGTATATTCTTATGGTATATGTGCAATATAATATATTAGCCTTTTTAGGTGGGACCTAAAAATAGGTCTGTGTAGGATGGAAAAGCAGTCTTAACATCCAGTGACTACTTCTGTACATATCGCGACATGTAGCCAAATGGAAGTCACCCAGACAGGAAGTCAAGTGGTTGCCAGGCAACCACATCCTGTAGAATACACTAAAAGAGGGAATGCGGCTGCAAGAAGAAGAAGAAGAAGAAGAAGATAGATGATGGAAAGGAAGGAAATACGAATTATATGACAATATTCCAGTGCAGTCAGGCCTTAAAGAGACAGGATTATTTATTGATAAGGTCTTTGTGAAATAAAGGTACGGTACCCTACAGTATATACTACAGCTCGTCCTATCCTACTTGGTTTGTTATTCTAGTATTGTTTTTGTATTATTTTTTTATTCGCCTATAGCGGCTATGATCTCGGCAGAGTTCACCTCGTGGCTTCTTCTGGCTTTAGGTTGACTACAGTGCTGTCATTTCTTTGGAGATAGGAGGCATTTCTTGCTGTAATTTGTTAATAAATCTCCGGGGCCGGTGGTTACCATAGAAACAGATAACCGGTTTAATAGTAAATTCATGCAGATCCGGCGTTCAGCACGACATGGAAATGTTAGATTACAGACACACATTTATAAAGAATTACTATGCGGACATGAACGTATACCGTATGATGGACTCACTTACTACTCTCATTAAGATTATTAACTGTGAAATATTTTTTTTGAGCAGATGATGTGATCACGTGACTACTGGCCGTGACGTCACAAGGACAACATTTCCCAAATCGGGTTATTGCTTACATAGGGCGTCATGATTATTTAGCGGTGATCAGGAGAAGAATGGCAATATTGGATGCAGGCTTTTTTTTTTTTTTTTTAGATGGTTTCTGTAAAAATATAAAATAAAGTAAAAAAAATAAAAGCAAAACAAAATAAATAAAAAAAAAAAGTCCTGGAAAAGTCCTTTAATTACTATATGTTCTCAAAACTTTTGGGTGAAATTCCTGCAACCCGGCAGATGCTGGATTATCAAGTATTCTGGTGAATTGTTAAAGATCAAATTTACAAGTATGGGCAGCGGCGGTGGAGGAATATTATTTATGTTGCAATACCAGAAAGTCGTGCTGGACTATAGGAATTTTTGGACAATCATTACGCGTTTTTTACTGTACGATATAATAATAACTGATGCAAAAACAAAGACCACACAGTAATCATGGGCCACCACAATGCCCCTTTAATAAAGCCCCAATAAAAAAAACAGCCAATATGCCTAGGACAGGGCCCTACAAGTGCCAGCCAAAGGGTTCTCATAAATGCCAGTCTGAGCCCACCATAGGTGTCGCCCACTGTATTTGAAAATGCCAGCCACAGCACCCTAACAATTGCCCATACAAATGCCAGCCACTGTCCCCATATCAGTCACAGTGACTTTATCATAGGTGTGCAGTTCCCCGATAAGTGGCAGCCACAATACCCTCAAAGTGCCACTACAAATACCAGTCACAGTGACCACATAAATCCATTTAAGTATCAGTCTCAGTACCCACATAAGTGCCAGCCGCAGTACCCGCACGATTCAGACTCCTATTAACAGAGCTGGAACAACATTTTACTAACTTCTGACGCACTTCTGCGCTATGCGAGGCTGAATGGAAGAAAGTGGTAAAAGCGGTATCTCCTAATCTGAGCCGTGCAAAACAATGAAAATCGGAGCTCTGCCTCCATAATTGGTGAACTTGGATGGTCAACATACACATGGGCATATGCACCATAGAGGAATCCCCCAAGCCTGCTATGAGGTCTAGGAAATCTGAGGCCACAGGTAAGGTCGACTCCAAACCTCCTCATATCGGGGTGTGGAAGGAAGTCAGTGATGGGCCGATGAGAGTGATGGAAGAGGGGCAACGAGCACATCATCAAGAATCAGCACCATGGGGAAATCACAAATAGATATTTTTTATTATGGGGCCCTGTAATGACGGGGTAAGGAGACAGACAGGTGAGCCCTAATCTACCCGCCACTCAGTCCCTGCCTACTTGCATGACCCGTCCTAGGCGACGGCGTACAACTTGGCGACGGTCCCTACGCTCAATATGTGCACAACAGACAAACAGACAAGGGTACACAGAAGCTAAGGGAAATGAGGCAGTTGCCCACGGCAACACCGTGAGCAACAAGAGTAGTGAACGAGCCGAGTCAAACCAGGAGTGTACGAGGTACCAAACGCAGAGCAGGAGAGTAGTCAGTAAAGCCAGGGTTGATATGAAGCAGAGGTCAATAGTAATAGTTGGAACAGCAGAGCCAGGAAACAAGAGAGAATCACAGTCAAAGACAAGAAGCAAATGAAGGTATACATAGACCGAGGGCGGGAGCTAGAACCGTCTGGCCAGGCTGTGATAGGTTCTCCCACTCCTCAGCATACCAGCCTGAGTGGTAGCAGATCGAGTCACTCTATCAGACCTAGGAGCAGATGCAGACTGATTAACCACGGGCGTCGACACAGAAGCTGTGTCTGGCAGATCCTTTACAGTACCCCCCCTTTTATGAGGGGCCACTGGACCCTTCCTAGGTGGACCTGGCTTATTGGGGAACCGAAGATGGAACCTCCTGAGCAATACCCCAGCGTGAACATCCCAGGCGGGTACCCAAGTCCTCTCCTCAGGCCCGTATCCTCTCCAATGGACCAGGTACTGGAGGGAACCTTGGACCATCCTGCTGTCTACAATCTTGGCCACCTCGAATTCTACCCCTTCAGGGGTGAGAACAGGGACCGGAGGTTTCCTCGAGGTAACCAAGGACTGGGAGCAGCGTTTCAGGAGGGAGGCATTAAACACGTCGTGTATTTGAAAAGACGGGGGTAACTCCAGCCGGAAGGAGACAGGGTTAAGGACCTCAATGACCTTGTACGGCCCTATAAACCGGGAAGCAAATTTTTTGGACGGAACCTTAAGGCGCAAAATTTTGAAGACAGCCACACCAGATTCCCGACCACAAACAAGGGGTTAGTAGAACGTCTTCTATCTGCCTGAGTCTTTTGTATGCTCTGGGACGCCTCTAGGTTCTTCTGAACCTGGGCCCAGACTGTGCATAGTTCCCGATGAACGACATCTACATCGGGATTGTTGGAACCACCAGGTGAAACGGAGGAGAACCGTGGATTAAACCCAAAATTACAGAAAAAGGGGGAGACCCCTGACGAGTTACTGACCCGGTTATTAAGGGAAAATTCGGCGAGGGGAATGAAGGAGACCCAATCATATTGACAGTCAGAGATAAAACACCTTAAATATTGTTCTAGAGACTGATTAGTCCTCTCAGTTTGGCCATTCGTTTCAGGATGGAAGGCCGAGGAGAAGGACAGATCAATCTCCAACTTTTTAGAGAAAGCTCTCCAAAACAATGAAAAAATTTTTACCCCTCTGTCAGAAACAACATTGACAGGAACCCCATGGAGACGCAGGATGTGTTTGACAAACAAGGTAGCTAACGTCTTGGCATTGGGTAGTTTCTTGAGGGGCACAAAGTGGCACATCTTACTAAAGCGGTCTACTACAACCCACACCACCGACTTGCCTTGAGATGGAGGCAGATCGGTGATAAAATCCATGGAGATATGGGTCCAAGGTCTCTGGGGAATGGGCAAAGAACATAGTAAGCCCGCTGGTCGGGACCTGGGAGTCTTGGACCTAGCACAAATTCCACAAGCTGCGATGTAGGCCTTAACGTCTTTAGGCAACCCAGGCCACCAATAGTTTCTAGCAATGAGGTGCTTGGTACCCAGGATTCCTGGATGGCCAGATAGTGCAGAGTCATGATTTTCCCTGAGTACCCTTAGTCGGAATTGCAGGGGAACAAACAGCTTGTTCTCAGGAAGGTTCCCGGGAGCTGAGCCTTGATCAGCCGCAATTTCAGAGAATAAGTCAGAATAAACAGAGGATATTATTATACCTGGGGGCAAAACACAAGCAGGATCTTCCTCCGAAGGAGGGCTGGCCATGAAGCTATGCGACAGTGCATCAGCTTTAATATTTTTAGACCCAGCCCTATAGGTGACCACAAAGTTGAATCTAGTAAGAAACAGCGCCCATCAAGCTTGTCTCGGGTTTAGCCTCCGGGCAGATTCTAGGAAGACCAGATTCTTGTGGTCGGTAAGGACCGTTACCTGATGCCTAGCCCCCTCCAAGAAGTGGCGCCACTGTTCAAATGCTCATTTAATGGCTAAGAGTTCGCGGTTACCCACGTCATAGTTACTCTCAGTGGGCGAGAACTTCCTGGAGAAGTAGGCACAGGGACGGAGATGGGTGAGGGACCTGGTACCCTGGGACAAGACAGCACCAACTCCCACCTCAGAGGCGTCAACCTCCACAATGAATGGCTCCATTTGGTTAGGCTGAATCAGCACTGGGGCAGAGATAAAGCACTTCTTAAGGATCTCAAAAGCCTTGACCGCCTCCGGAGGCCAGTGGAGGAGATCAGCACCTTTGCGAGTAAGATCCGTAAGAGGCTTAGCGATGACCGAGAAGTTAGCAATAAATCTCCTGTAATAATTAGCGAATCCCAGGAATCACTGTAACGCCTTCAGGGAGGCAGGTTGGACCCATTCCGCCACAGCCTGGACCTTGGCAGGGTTCATGCGGAATTCATTAGGAGTGAGGATTTGACCCAAAAATGGTATCTCCTGCACCCCAAACACACATTTTTTGGATTTAGCAAAGAGTTTGTTTTCCCGAAGGGCCTGGAGCACCTTCTTGACATGCTCAATGTGGGAGGACCAGTCCTTGGAAAACACAAGTATGTCATCAAGGTACACTACAAGAAATACCCCCAGATAGTCTCTTAAAATCTCATTTATGAAATTCTGGAAGACCGCGGGAGCATTACACAACCCAAAGGGCATGACAAGGTATTCGAAATGACCTTCGTGCGTGTTAAACGCAGTCTTCCACTCATCCCCTTCTCTGACTTGGATAAGGCTATAAGCCCCAGAAGATCAAACTTAGAGAACCATTGGGCCCCCTGAACCTGATTAAAGAGATCAGGAATCAAAGGAAGGGGATACTGGTTTCTTACAGTGACTTTATTCAAGTTTTGGTAATCGATGCACGGCCTAAGACCACCATCCTTCTTCCCTATGAAGAAGAAGCCAGCACCTACCGGAGAAGTAGAGGGGCGAATGAAACCCTTGGCCAGGCTTTCCTGGATATATTCTCTCATGGCCTCACGTTCGGGACAAGAGAGATTAAATATCCTACCCTTAGGGAGCTTAGCTCCTGGTACCAAATCGATAGCGCAATCGTATTCTCTATGAGGAGGTAACACTTCGGAGGCCTTTTTAGAAAAAACATCAGCGAAGTCCTGAATAAAATCAGGTAGAGTTTTCACCTCCTCAGGGAGAGAAATAAAATTAACAGAAAAACAGGACGTCATGCATTCGTTACCCCATTTAGTAAGATCCCCAGTACTCCAGTTAAACGTGGGATTATGCATCTGCAACCAGGGAAGGCCTAAAACCAAATCGGACACGATAATCCCTGCATCACTAGTACAGAGCACTGCTCCAAATGCATGGAGCCAACAATGAGTTCAAAAACAGGGGTATGCTGCATAAAATAACAATTAGCAAGTGGAGTGGAGTCGATACCCACTACCGGGACAGGTTTAGGTAAATCAATCAATGGCATAGCTAGAGGCATAGCAAATTCCACAGACATGATATTAGCAGAAGACCCTGAATCCACGAAGGCACTGCCGGTGGCAGACCTACCCTCAAAAGAGACCTGAAAGGGAAGCAAGATCTTATTAGGTTTCATATTTACGGGAAATACCTGTGCGCCCAAGCGAACTCCCCGATGGTCACTTAGGTGCGGAAGTTTTCCGGCTGCTTATTCTTATGCCTAGGACAGTTGTTCACTTGATGCTTGTCATCCCCACAGTAGAAGCAGAGACCATTCTTCCTGCGGAGCTCTCTACGTTGTTGGGGAGACACGGAGGCCCCGAGTTGCATTGGTTCTTCCTAGTTTTCTGTGGAAGAACGAAGCAACAGAACTTCGGGAGCCATCATGTGGGAGCCAGAGGAGAAGGCACAAAAACGTTCAAGTCATCGTTCCCTGAGACGTCGGTCAAGACGTACCGCTAAAGCCATAACCTGATCTAGAGAGTCAGAAGAGGGATAGCTAACTAACAGTTCTTTCAGAGCGTTCGACAGACCCAATCTAAACTGGCACTTCAAGGCAGGGTCATTCCATCGGGAAGTTACACATTATTTCCTAAAGTCAGAACAGTACTCCTCAACAGGTCTCTTACCCTGACGTAAGGTCACCAGCTGACTCTCGGCAAGGGCAGTTTTGTCAGTCTCAGTATAGATGAGCCCGAGAGCGGAAAAAAAAAGGTCAACAGAGGAAAGTTCAGGGGCGTCAGGAGCCAAGGAGAAGGCCCATTCTTGGGGGCCATCCTGGAGCCGGGAGACAATTATACCCACTCGCTGGCTCTCAGAACCTGAGGAGTGGGGCCTTAGACGGAAATAGAGTCTACAACTCTCCCGAAAGGAGAAAAAAGTCTTCCGGTCCCCTGAGAACCGGTCAGGCAACTTTAGATGGGGTTCAAGAGGTGAGGTGGAGGGCACTAGCTGGTTGGCATCACACTGGTCACACCTCTGAACCAGGGCTTGGACCTGTAGGGAGAGACCCTGCATTTGCTGAGCCAGGGTCTCAAGGGGGTCCATAGTAGTAGGAACCAGGGTAGAATAGGTATATGGGCCTGTGATTATGTAATGACGGGGTAAGGAGACAGACAGGTGAGCCCTAATCTACCCGCCACTCAGTCCCTGCCTACTTGCACGACCCGTCCTAGGCGACGGCGTACAACTGGGCGACGGTCCCTACGCTCAATATGTGCACGAGAGACAAACAGACAAGGGTACACAGAAGCTAAGGGAAATGGGGCAGTTGCCCACGGCAACACCGTAAGCAACAAGAGTAGTGAACGAGCCGAGTCAAACCAGGAGTGTACGAGGTACCAAATGTAGAGCAGGAGCGTAGTCAGTAAAGCCAGGGTCAATATGAAGTGGAGGTCAATAGTAATAGCTGGAACAGCAGAGCCAGGAAACGAGAGAATCACAGGCAAAGACAAGAAGCAAATGAAGGTATACATAGACCGAGGGCGGGAGCTAGAACCATCTGGCCAGGCTGTGATAGGTTCTCCCACTCCTCAGCCTCCCAGCCTGAGTGGTAGCAGATCGAGTCACTCTATCAGACCTAAGAGCAGACGCAGACTGATTAGCCACGGGTGTCGACAAAGAAGCTGTGTCTGGCAGATCCTTTACAGGCCCCATTTCGTCTATATGGAGCTGTAATGTCTGACTTATGGTCATTGTCACTCATGAACTTTATATACTTTGTGAACTCATATATTTGTATATAGGGGGCACTCTATACTCTTCATATACTTTATAATACTCTTCCTATACAGTCCTCAAAACAGTGCTGCTCAGTTTAAGTAACTGTTAGTCAAACATTCACTTTGCTGCCCGGTATCCCCAATACTCTTAAAAACATGAACGTTCGGCTATACCTAGGGAGGGAGGAGGGGGAGTAACCACGAACCAAAATTTTTAAAGGGTTTGACCTCCCCTGCTCACCATGAAACCAGCAGGTGCTTGCAGAAGGTTCTGCCGCTGGACATGTAAGCAGGTGTAATGCTAGTGGCCCACGGCAGCAAGCGGCCTACCGGTCAGGTCTACTTTGCAACCAAATAGTCCCACTAGCAGAACTTTCCAGCTCCCTTGACAACGGTCCAAGAATGTCGCAGACACGGGGGATTCAATATTCAAACTTTACTGAAGATGAACTTCTCTTTGAGAGGCAACATACTCAAACGTTACACATGCAATAACAGTCTGTAATAGCGGCAACTATTCACACCGGTTGGCGGTGATAATGACTTCTCCTTGCTCTGCTCTTGTAAACATATAGTAGGCCAGTTCACAGCAGTCCCGCCCCATCTGGCAATCGGGCTCGAGTAGCCCTCACCGGCTTCCCCCATGCCCCGCAATTATGCTTTTACAAGCCCTCAGTGGCTCCCACCCAGCGGCTCCCGCCCAGCTTGGCAATCCAGCTCTAGAAGGCCTCAGCGGCTTCTGCCCCACCTGGCAATCCTGCTCTTAACAGCCCTCAACGGTTCCCGCCCTGCTTGCCAATCTGGCACTGCCCACACCTTTAATTTGTAATTTGGGTGGCCGTCTATGGCGGTTACTCCATCAATATCTCAGAGAAAACAGGCCGATTAGCTTGCAAGAGAGGACAGTCTACCCCTGTCACCGGTAAAACGTCCAACACTAGATGCCAAGACTCAACCCCTTTTAAACTATCTGGTTATGCCCCACCCATTCCCCTCGAGATGCGCGACTATGTGGTCACACTTGAGCATCTCAGAGGTTTCAGCACTAGAGTAATCGGAACCGCCCCAAAAGTGGCGCAGTGAATAACACTGCCGGGGACCTAAAGTACCTCCCATGTAGCATGTCCCTGGCAAAGTAGATAACAATGTGCCCAGCGGGGGTCTCATACAACTCTTACAGCAAAGCCGTACCGCTTCTCCGTCCCCATGATAACACTTCCATGGCTTCCCAGGCCGGCCCTTAATAAAGTAATAACCCATGATGAAAACTAGTCCCTGGGAAAGTCATCACCACCCAAATGTAGAAAAAGCACACACAGTTAAATGCACATAACTTAACCCTGGTGGTTTCCCCCCTTACAAACAGACATGTTATCGCCTATGACCATGAGAGAAGCAACAGTGTAAATGCTTGTTGTTCCTGCAGCGCCTCTACAGACTCAAAGAAGTATTGCAGGGCATGAATTGAGATCAATAGCTGACCCTCAAATTTTATAGAGGTTTATGGTCCTCCAGAGGCAAACTGGACATGCCAATTTCTAACAGAGGTCTATGGTCCTCCAGAGACAAACTGGACATGCCAATTTCTAACAGAAAAGTGTAGGTTAAAATGGACAGCCCCTTTAAATCCAATTTTTTCCTTTATTATTATTAATAATAGTAATAATTATATAAGAAAACAATAGGGAAAAGATATAGGATTCCCCCTGGGGCTCCCTTGGTTTGCAAAAGCTTTGTGTGCGTCCATTTCACAGCCGGTGTTAACATCTACTTGGATTGCTGGGGATGTTTTGTTTCTTTTTTAATTCTTAGATAAAAAGAGAAATGTCAGCGTTCTAATGGAACACGCAGCACACGATGCTCTCTTTCTACAGCAAATGTCACCTGTCAGGGGTCAGCCAATTATTTTGTGCCACCAGAAGAAGCACATTGTGAGCGCGTTGTAAATCGGTCTCCAGTGTGCAGCTAAAAAATAAGATCAAACTCTTATAAAAAAGAAACAGGAAAGACGGACGGTAAGACAGAACAACAAACAGCATGTGAAAAAAAGAACCACAATGAACCAATGACGGCAGCTGTGACAACCTGATAAGTCACCTCCAGACTAGATACAAAGGACAATAATATATAACATTATCCAACATTAATTGGACCTAGTAAGACATTTATTTCTAAGGCAGCATAGGGAACAGTATTATAGTAGTTATATTCTTGTATATAGGGGGCAGTATTATAGTAATTGTATTCTTGTATATAGGGGGCAGTATTATAATATTTATATTCTTGTATATAGGGGGCAGTATTGTAGTAGTTATATTCTTGTATATAGGATCAGTATTATAGTAGTTATATTCTTGTATATAGGGGGCAGTATTATAGTAGTTATATTCTTGTATATAGGAGCAGTATTATAGTAGTTATATTCTTGTATATAGGGGCAGTATTATAGTGGTTATATTCTTGTATATAGGAGCAGTATTATAGTAGTTATATTCTTGTATATAGGGGGCAGTATTATAGTAGTTGTATTCTTGTATATAGGGGGCAGTATTATAATATTTATATTCTTGTATATAGGGGGCAGTATTGTAGTAGTTATATTCTTGTATATAGGAGCAGTATTATAGTAGTTATATTCTTGTATATAGGGGGCAGTATTATAGTAGTTGTATTCTTGTATATAGGGGGCAGTATTATAGTAGTTATATTCTTGTATATAGGGGGCAGTATTATAGTAGTTGTATTCTTGTATATAGGGGGCAGTATTATAATATTTATATTCTTGTATATAGGGGGCAGTATTGTAGTAGTTATATTCTTGTATATAGGGGGCAGTATTATAGCAGTTATATTCTTGTATATAGGGGCAGTATTATAGTAGTTATATTCGTGTATATAGGGCAGTATTATAGTAGTTATATTCTTGTATATAGGGGGCAGTATTATAGTAGTTATATTCTTGTATACAGGGGACAGTATTATAGTAGTTATATTCTTGTATATAGGGGCAGTATTATAGTAGTTATATTCTTGTATATAGGGGGTAGTATTATAGTAGTTATATTCTTGTATATAGGGGGTAGTATTATAGTAGTTATATTCTTGTATATAGGAGCAGTATTATAGTAGTTATATTCTTGTATATAGGGGCAGTATTATAGTAGTTGTATTCTTGTATATAGGGGGCAGTATTATAATATTTATATTCTTGTATATAGGGGGCAGTATTATAGTAGTTATATTCTTGTATATAGGAGCAGTATTATAGTAGTTATAGTCTTGTATATAGGAGCAGTATTATAGTAGTTATATTCTTGTATATAGAGGACAGTATTGTAGTAGTTATATTCTTGTATATAGGGGGCAGTATTATAGCAGTTATATTCTTGTATATAGGGGCAGTATTATAGTAGTTATATTCGTGTATATAGGGCAGTATTATAGTAGTTATATTCTTGTATATAGGGGGCAGTATTATAGTAGTTATATTCTTGTATACAGGGGACAGTATTATAGTAGTTATATTCTTGTATA
The DNA here is from genome assembly GCF_050947455.1 of Rhinoderma darwinii. Classification (NCBI taxonomy): domain Eukaryota; kingdom Metazoa; phylum Chordata; class Amphibia; order Anura; family Rhinodermatidae; genus Rhinoderma; species Rhinoderma darwinii. The sequence goes on along the minus strand of NC_134688.1, from coordinate 468,943,070 downwards.
TAGGGGCAGTATTATAGTAGTTATATTCTTGTATATAGGGGGTAGTATTATAGTAGTTATATTCTTGTATATAGGGGGCAGTATTATAGTATTTATATTCTTGTATACAGGGGACAGTATTATAGTAGTTATATTCTTGTATATAGGGGCAGTATTATAGTAGTTATATTCTTGTATATAGGGGGTAGTATTATAGTAGTTATATTCTTGTATATAGGGGGCAGTATTATAGTAGTTATATTCTTGTATATAGGGGGCAGTATTATAGTAGTTGTATTCTTGTATATAGGGGTAGTATTATAGTAGTTATATTCTTGTATATAGAGGGCAGTATTATAGTAGTTATATTCTTGTATATAGGGGTAGTATGATAGTAGTAATATTCTTGTATATAGGGGCAGTATTATAGTAGTAATATTCTTGTATATAGGAGGCAGTATTATAGTAGTTATATTCTTGTATATAGGGGGCAGTATTATAGTAGTTATATTCTTGTATATAGGGAGCAGTATTAGGGCATGACCACACGTGGCGGATTTCCTCCGCAACTGTCCGCATCAATGCCGCACAGAATCTGCGTTGCAGATTCTGCTGCGGATCTGCACAAAATGTGCAGTAAATTGATGCGGACTAGCTGCTGCGGACTGCGGTAAAAGTACTTCCCTTCTCCCTATCAGTGCAGGATAGAGAGAAGGGACAGCACTTTCCCTTGTGAAAGTCAAAGAAATTCATACTTACCGGCCGTTGTCTTGGTGACGCGTCCCTCCTTCGGCATCCAGCCCGACCTCCCTGGATGACGCGGCAGTCCATGTGACCGCTGCAGCCTGTTAGTGGCCTGTGAGTGGCTGCAGCCGTCACTTAGACTGAAACGTCATCCTGGGAGGCCGGACTGGAGACAGAAGCAGGGAGTTCTCGGTAAGTATGAACTTCAATTTTTTTTACAGGTTGCTGTATATTGAGATCGTAGTCACTGTCCAGGGTGCAGAAACAGTTACTGCCGATCGCTTAACTCTTTCAGCACCCTGGACAGTGACTATTTACTGACGTCTCCTAGCAACGCTCCCGTAATTACGGGAGCCCCATTGACTTCCTCAGTCTGGCTGTAGACCTAGAAATACATGGGTCCAGCCAGAATGAAGAAATGTCATGGCAAAAAAGCAAGACGCATCCGCAGCACACATAACATGTGCATGACAGCTGCGGACTTCATTGCGGAATTTAGAATCTCCATTGAAGTCAATGGAGAAATTCCGCCATGAGTCCGCCACTGCTCCGCAACAGACAGAGCATGCTGCGGACACCAAATTCCGCTCCGCAGCCTATGCTCCGCAGCGGAATTTTACGCCTCGTCTAAACGAACACTTCTAAATAGAAGTGGAAGGCAATGGAGAAACGGCTCCGCTGCGGATTAACGCTGCGGAGTGTCCGCAGCGGAATTTAAGTGAAATTCCGCCACGTGTGAACCCAGCCTTATAGTAGTTATATTCTTGTACCTAGGGGTCAGTATTATAGTAGTTATATTCTTGTATATAGGAGCAGTATTATAGTAGTTATATTCTTGTATATAGGGGGCAGTGTTATAGTAGTTATATTCTTGTATATAGGGGCAGTATTATAGTAGTTATATTCTTGTATATAGGAGGCAGTATTATAGTAGTTATATTCTTGTATATAGGGGGCAGTATTATAGCAGTTATATTCTTGTATATAGGGGGCAGTATTATAGTAATTATATTCTTGTATATAGGGGGCAGTATTATAGTAGTTGTATTCTTGTATATAGGGGTAGTATTATTGTAGTTATATTCTTGTATATAGAGGCAGTATTATAGTAGTTATATTCTTGTATATAGGGGGTAGTATGATAGTAGTAATATTCTTGTATATAGGGCAGTATTATAGTAGTTATATTCTTGTATATAGGAGGCAGTATTATAGTAGTAATATTCTTGTATATAGGAGGCAGTATAATAGTAGTTATATTCTTGTATATAGGGGGCAGTATTATAGTAGTTATATTCTTGTATATAGGGGGCAGTATTATAGTAGTTATATTCTTGTATATAGGGAGCAGTATTATAGTAGTTATATTCTTGTATATAGGGGTCAGTATTATAGTAGTTATATTCTTGTATATAGGGGCAGTATTATAGTAGTTATATTCTTGTATATAGGAGCAGTATTATAGTAGTTATATTCTTGTATATAGGGGCAGTATTATAGTAGTGATAGTCTTGTATATAGGAGGCAGTATTATAGTAGTTATATTCTTGTATATAGGAGCAGTATTATAGTAGCTATATTCTTGTATATAGGAGGCAGTATTATAGTAGTTATATTCTTGTATATAGGAGGCAGTATTATAGTAGTTGTATTCTTGTATATAGGGGGCAGTATTATAGTAGTTATATTCGTGTATATAGGGCAGTATTATAGTAGTTATATTCTTGTATATAGGGGGCAGTATTATAGTAGTTATATTCTTGTATATAGGGGCAGTATTATAGTAGTTATATTCTTGTATATAGGGGGTAGTATTATAGTAGTTATATTCTTGTATATAGGGGCAGTATTATAGTAGTTATATTCTTGTATATAGGGGGCAGTATTATAGTAGTTGTATTCTTGTATATAGGGGTAGTATTATAGTAGTTATATTCTTGTATATAGGGGTAGTATGATAGTAGTAATATTCTTGTATATAGGGGCAGTATTATAGTAGTTATATTCTTGTATATAGGAGGCAGTATTATAGTAGTAATATACTTGTATATAGGGGCAGTATTATAGTAGTTATATTCTTGTATATAGGGGCAGTATTATAGTAGTTGTATTCTTGTATATAGGGGGCAGTATTATAGTAGTTATATTCTTGTACCTAGGGGGCAGTATTATAGTAGTTATATTCTTGTATATAGGGGCAGTATTATAGTAGTGATAGTCTTGTATATAGGAGGCAGTATTATAGTAGTTATATTCTTGTATATAGGAGCAGTATATTAGTAGTTATATTCTTGTATATAGGAGGCAGTATTATAGTAGTTATATTCTTGTATATAGGAGGCAGTATTATAGTAGTTATATTCTTGTATATAGGAGCAGTATTATAGTAGTTATATTCTTGTATATAGGGGGCAGTATTATAGTAGTTATATTCTTGTATATAGGAGCAGTATTATAGTAGTTATATTCTTGTATATAGGAGGCAGTATTATAGTAGTTATATTCTTGTATATAGGAGGCAGTATTATAGTAGTTATATTCTTGTATATAGGAGCAGTATTATAGTAGTTATATTCTTGTATATAGGGGGCAGTATTATAGCAGTTATATTCTTATATATAGGAGCAGTATTATAGTAGTTATATTCTTGTATATAGGGGGCAGTATTATAGTAGTTATATTCTTGAGTACAGGAGCAGTAGTATAGTAGTTATATTCTTGTATATAGGAACAGTATTATAGTAGTTATATTCTTGTACATATGGGGCAGTATTATAGTAGTTATATTCTTGTATATAGGGGGCAGTATTATAGTAGTTATATTCTTGTATATAGGGAGCAGTATTATAGTAGTTATATTCTTGTATATAGGGGCAGTATTATAGTAGTTATATTCTTGTATATAGGAGCAGTATTATAGTAGTTATATTCTTGTATATAGGGGCAGTATTATAGTAGTGATAGTCTTGTATATAGGAGGCAGTATTATAGTAGTTATATTCTTGTATATAGGAGCAGTATTATAGTAGCTATATTCTTGTATATAGGAGGCAGTATTATAGTAGTTATATTCTTGTATATAGGAGGCAGTATTATAGTAGTTCTATTCTTGTATATAGGGGGCAGTATTATAGTAGTTCTATTCTTGTCCATAGGAGAGGATAGACGTGTGCTTGTGAGCTCCCTGTTAGGACTATGCATGGCTTCTGACCCAGGTGGAGGGGAGGGGTCCTGGGCTGATGATCCTGGGAAAGCCCAGAGTCTGGAGTTTGACCTGCAGCATGGAGATGGTGGAGGTGAAGATCTGGAAATGGTGGCTGGTGAGTCAACTGAATCTCATGATGTTGGTGAATTGTGCACAAAAATGACAAAGAAAAATATCTTTAAAATGGAAATGCAAGTTCGCAAATTGAGAACTGAAATTAACCAAGAGACTGATCCAAAGGCAAAGCTGATGAAATGTGAGTGTCTGGATGTTTGCACACGTGAGCTGGTGATATTGAAGGAGAGATTGCAGAAAGACTCATGCACAGTGCCCAAAATAAAGAACCGGGCAATGGAGAATAAAAGGGAGACTAGAGCCCAAACTGTGAAGAGAAAAAATATCATTGCAAAAAAAGACACTGACTATAAGACTGTGTATAATATTGTGGAGCAGGGAAACCCTGGAAGATATGAGTGTGCAGTGGCTGGAGGATCACATCTCCCATCATGTGTGGGGTCTGTGCAATCAGCCAACACAAATGCTGCTAAAGCTGCAGAGAAATGTGTGCCAGCTGACGAGGGGTTAACTGCAGTAGACTCTATGTGCAGTACTGATGAAGTGAATGCGAGTGGCACTCCTGGGAGTGAGCAAGAAAGTGCCTCATGTCCTGATATTATAAGTGAGACCTCGCTCACCGCGGTGATTGACAGTCTGATATCTGATGAACCAGCGGCACAGGCTGAGGCGGACATTGCAGACCCTGTGCTGGAGGTTCAGCCGTCCGCAGTGTCAGTGAATGGAGTGCAGGTTACACAGCGATCAGGAGCAGACACAGGAGGATCTGCAGTACAATCAGCTGAGGAGAGGTCCAGTCCTGACCCACCTGCTGACAGACCTCAGTACAGGAGACTGTTCTCCAGCGTCACAAGACCGACTAACCCCACACCTCAGAGGAGGAACGCGGTCAGAATCAGGTACTCAGGACCAGAGGAAAACATCCCTTCCAGACTCTACATTGGGAAAGTTTTGTTGAAGGAGTTTATGAAGTTTAAAGCTTCTGAGGTGTTCGCTCTGATCCACGTTCCCTCCAGCAGGAATTATGACATCAGTTTCAAGCTGCAATATAGTCTAGACTTGTTCTGGAGTATTTATAACGATACAAAGGAGCACGCGATGTGGGAGCATCTACATGTCATCCAGCTGACTAAACCCCAGGTAGTCACCGCCACCGTCCTGTTCCAGTCTGAGGTGGTGGCTCTGGCAGATTTGCAGCACTGGTTGAGCAGATATTGTGAGGTGAAGAGACTGCCAACAAAGATCTATGATGAGGAGGAGATCTGGAATGGAGGATATTCTGTCAAGATCCAGCTGGTTCAGGAGAATGGAGTGACCAGGCATCTGCCGCACTCCTTCTACCTGGGCTCGGAGAGAGGCATATGTTACTACCCTGGTCAACCGCGACGGTGCCATAGATGTGGGGGCAGACACCTGGCGTTCAACTGTTCCCGTATTAAGTGCTCACTATGTGGTCAGTTTGGGCATGTGAAGGACGAGTGTACAGGACCTGTCATCTGTAACCTGTGCTTAGGACCTGGACATACATTCCGGGAGTGTCCACATGCAGAACATAATAAAGAGGAGACCTTTAAAGAAGCCATGGAGGAAGAGCAGGAGGATGTCTCCATATGTGTAGATACAACCCCAGAACCTGGAAGCCCCAGCGATGATGTAAGCCGAAGTACCAGAGACCCTGCTCCAGGACGAATGTCCCATCTGTGGATGCTGCAGAAGTGTCACCAGCCACTGAAATAGAGGTCATGCTAAAAGTAAAATAATCCAGTCACTCTGTCACCAAAACCATCTAAAAATCTGCCCAACACCATTAAGGAACCAGCTGATCCAGCTGCATCGACCAGTAAGGAACCAGCTGATCCAGCTGCAGCGACCAGTAAAAACCAGCTGATCTAGTCGCAGCGACCAGTAAAGAACCAGCTGATCCAGCCGCACCGACTAGTATGGATGAGGAGGGATTTCAGACGGTTAAAAGGAGAAGTAAAACAGGATGATTCTTCGAGGAAAAAATCACTGCTGCAAAGAAATCACGGAGTCTCCAGTGCTGGCGATAACGGGGGGGACGTTACTGTGCGCTGGGAGAAGATGACCAGGAAGAAGAAGCAGAGATGGAGCAAGTCTCCTCACGCAACCCAGACGCAACCTCAGGATGAAGACTCTGACCCCCAATGTCCACCAAAAGATGGGGTGTAACGGGACATAGCAGTGGAAGAAGGAAAAAAAGTAGGAAAGATCTGTAACCAGGATGATGCTGAAAATCACCTCCATCAATGTGAACAGTGTGAAGATAGGAGCAGGCGGCAGGCGATATTCCAGCGTCTGTCTGACGACAAATCTGACATCATCTTTATACAAGAGACTTATCTGAAGAGCAATGCTCAGGTGTACGCAGCCAAGAGAGACTGGGAGACACGGACCATCATTCTGGTCCTTTGGACTGGAACGAAATGATGGCGTAGGAATTCTATTTAATAATATGGATGTACAAGTGGAGAAAGTCCTGGAGCTCTGCTCCGGCCGCTGCCTGATGCTGGACTTTACCCTGGACACTGTACATATAGAGTCATTAATATCTATGCCCAGCAAACCAGGAAAGAGAGGAGGGAATTATTCCAAAATATTAAGCCCTATTGTTTTACTTCTAAGGTCTTTATTTTGAGTGGTGACTTCAATAGTGTCTCCAGTAATGTGGATCGTTCCAGTAGTCACAAAAGATTGAGATCTGATGAAAATTTTCTCAATAGTCTAGTCCAGCAGGCTCATTTAGTGGACCCCTATGGTCTACATTGTAGTCGTAAAGCTTACACTTATCATAAGGGAGGTCATGCAAGCAGAATAGACCGTGTGTACATTAAGAAAGAATTGAAGTGTTCTCAGTATAGGATAAGTCCTATAGAGTTCTCCGACCATTGTATGGTGAGTGTAACGCTGGATCTGGACGATGCTGTGGTCTATGGTAAGGGCTACTGGAAGGTAAATAGCTCTGCGCTCCAGGATCCACAGTTTAAAGAGTCCTTATCACATTTATAACGACCGGAGAACTACCCAGTGTATGTGCGATGATACAGCGGAGTGGTGGGAGGACATGAAAAGAGACATCAAGCAGTTTATTATAAGAGCTGCAAAGAGACGGAGTAATATGGAGTAATGAGGTATTCTGCCCTGAGACTGCTACTGAGCCGTCTTATAGTAAGATGAATAGTGGAGAGCAGGTAGACGGAGAGAGCGTCCGCCAGATAAAGCAGAAGATGAGACAGCTGCAGTATGATCGCCTCAAGTCCCTGAAGGCAGAAGGCCAGTTTGATAGTTGGGGGGTCATACCCCAGATCCCTTTATTGCCTGTAAGAACCGGGTTAGTAAGAAACGTCTGGTGAGTCTATTAGATGAGAACGGGATGGAGCAATCAGAACAGAAAAAACTTCATAAAATCATTGGAAATTATTATGGAAAACTGTTTGAAGGGAGTCAGATTAGAGATGGCGACATAAAGGGCCTATCTGAAGAGTGTGACCCTGCCAAAATTAGATCCAGCGCAGGCAGATGGCATGGCTGAACCTATATCTGAGGAGGGAGGTCAGGAGGAGCATTGACTCCTTAAAAACCAAGAAGAGTCCTGGTCTGGACGGCCTGACCAGCGAGTTTTCTAAGGAGTTCAGGGATTTATTGGCCCTGACCTGGTGCAGGTATATAATGATTGTTTCTCTGCTGGAAACTTTTACAATCGCAGTATAAATCTGTTCTAGTTTCTCCTAGCAAAGAAGGGAAATCAGAAAGATTTAAAAAATTGGCGTCCATTGTCCCTGCTGAACACGGATTATAAAATCCTGGCCAAGATCTTGTATTACAGGCTGAGTGAGGTGGCGGATGATCTCATCATCCCTAATCAGACGTGTGGTGTGAAAGGCCGGACTATAGAGGACTCTTGCTGCTGATGAGAGAATCCATGACTTATATTAAGCAGCATGAGGTGGGGACATATATAGTAGGCTTAGACCAGAGGTAAGGCCTTTGATAGAGTCCATCATGACTACCTGTATCAGGTGTTGTTGGAGTACGGCCTTCCTGCGCAGTTTGTACAATGGCTGCAGGTTCTGTATAAGGAGGCAGTTAGCCGGCCTCTGATTAATGGTCACTTGGCAGACGCCTTCAGTATAAAGTCGGGTGTGCGGCAAGGCTGCCCTCTCAGCCATTATTATATGTGTTTAGTCTGGATCCATTTTTAAGGAAATTGCAGGACAATAAAAAGTTTATGGGGTTGAAATGTCATTTGCAGAATAAAGTAGAGGAGATAAAGTTCTGCGCCTATGCGGATGACGTGACGGTCATGTTGTCTTCTGCTGGTGACTGTGCAGCTCTACAGCAAGAGATAGCCAGGTTTCCCAGGTGTCTAATTCTGCTGTGAATATGGAGAAGAGCGAGGCCTTGTGGTTGGGAAGTGACAGCGATGTCTTCTCGGTGCCCTTCAGAACAGTTCAGGAGAAGATAAAGATTTTGGGGTTGTGTTTGGAGCTGTGGATGAAGGGAAGGTGAACTGGGAGGAGAAGTTAGCGCTGTGTGAGCAGAAGGTGCTGAGCTGGAAGCACTGGCGGCTGACGTATCAGGAGAAGGTCCGCCTGTTGAAGAGCTTCCTCCTCCCGCTCTTCCTATATATCAGTGTGGTGTTTCCAGTACCGGATACTTTACTTCCCAGACTGACAAACGTTTTCTTCCGCTTCTTGTGGGGTAACAGGGTCAATGTAGTCAGGAGGAACATTGTGCTATCTCCCTCATAAGGAAGGTGGTCTCTCCATGCCCTGCCCGGAGCTCTTCTTTAGTCTTATGTTTCTGATGAAGAATTTTTATTTTGTAAGAATGCTGAGGTGAAGCCATGGGGCAGTTTGTTTAAAAGTCAGATCCAGCAGTTTGTGTCTGTGTGGTCAATAGGTGACCCATAAAGAGGATCTCAGGGCGCATTAAGAATAACGTGTCTTGGTATGGAGTCAATATAATCAGGAAGATCATTAAATGGAAGATCTTATATGATGATGTCAAGTTACTCCATAGGAAGGAGTTGTACAAGAAGCTCCTTAGATGTCAGTTCACTGTCCATATACAATTGAGGGAAGCCCCGAGCCTTGATATAAGACAGGCTGCAAAAATCCTGGATGACTCTAGAGTTCCTCCGCACATGAGGGACGTGGCATGGTTAGGATTCCATGGCAAAATGTATGTTAGAGTCAACCTTAGTGTAGATTCATGTTGGACAGATTCTGTCCTAGAGAAGAGTGTCCCCAGATACTAGAGACCATGGAACATCTACTGCTAGAGTGTCCTTTCAGTATACAATTATGGGGAAGCTGTGTCCCTGTCCTGCAGTTACCACATCTAGTGGGACAGCCATACTCTCAGCTACTGTATGGAGACTTCCAGCCTGAACTTAGTGTATATGATAGAAGTTCATTATATGTCATAATGTGGTGACCCTGTATCATCTGTGGTGTGCGCGATGCAGCCTGGTCATCAATAAAGAAGAACTCTCCTGTAATACTGTCAGGCAGAATATCTTGGAAAGTCTTAAGACTGTGTATAGGAAAGATATGGAAAATAATTTGAATTTATACTGGAGGAATATTAATATATCATGCTTTGTTTAATATTTGTGATGTTATTAAGAGACAAGTTTTGTTCTATATTTGTCATGACTGTCTTGTAAATACATTGTAATATTTTGTGCAAGTTTTCAAATAAAAAAGATCATTATAGTAGTTGTATTCTTGTATATAGGGGCAGTATTATAGTAGTTATATTCTTGTATATAGGGGGCGTATTATAGTAGTTGTATTCTTGTATATAGGGGGCAGTATTATAATATTTATATTCTTGTATATAGGGGGCAGTATTGTAGTAGTTATATTCTTGTATATAGGGGGCAGTATTATAGCAGTTATATTCTTGTATATAGGGGCAGTATTATAGTAGTTATATTCGTGTATATAGGGCAGGTATTATAGTAGTTATATTCTTGTATATAGGGGGCAGTATTATAGTAGTTATATTCTTGTATACAGGGGACAGTATTATAGTAGTTATATTCTTGTATATAGGGGCAGTATTATAGTAGTTATATTCTTGTATATAGGGGGTAGTATTATAGTAGTTATATTCTTGTATATAGGGGGTAGTATTATAGTAGTTATATTCTTGTTATAGGAGCAGTATTATAGTAGTTATATTCTTGTATATAGGGGCAGTATTTATAGTAGTTGTATTCTTGTATATAGGGGGCAGTATTATAATATTTATATTCTTGTATAGGGGGCAGTATTATAGTAGTTATATTTCTTGTATATAGGAGCAGTATTATAGTAGTTATAGTCTTGTATATAGGAGCAGTATTTATAGTAGTTATATTCTTGTATATAGAGGACAGTATTGTAGTAGTTATATTCTTGTATATAGGGGGCAGTATTATAGCAGTTATATTCTTGTATATAGGGGCAGTATTATAGTAGTTATATTCGTGTATATAGGGCAGTATTATAGTAGTTATATTCTTGTATATAGGGGGCAGTATTATAGTAGTTATATTCTTGTATACAGGGGACAGTATTATAGTAGTTATATTCTTGTATATAGGGCAGTATTATAGAAGTTATATTCTTGTATATAGGGGGTAGTATTATAGTAGTATATTCTTGTATATAGGGG